>NW_027660048.1:0-129000 GCF_963210335.1 Falco punctatus
AAGTCTTCAAGTTTTGTCTTAAGGTTTAACCTTAAGTTTAAGTCATAGGGTTAAGTCTTAGGGTTAAGTATTGAGTGTAAATCTTAAGGTTACGCTTTAAGGTTAAGTCTTAATGGTACATCTCAAAGTTAAGTCTTAGCATTAAGACTTAGGGTTAAATCCCAGGGTTAAATTTCAAGGTAAAGTCTCAAGGTTAAGTCTCAGGGTTACGTGGTCAAGTTGTGTCTTAGGATTCAGTCTTAGGGTTAAGTTTTGAAGTTAAACTTGAGGTTAAGTCTTAGGGTTAAGTCTCAGGATTATGTCTTAGGGATAAGTCTTAAGTTTAAACCTTAAGCTTAAGTCTTAGGGTTAAGCCTTAAGGTTAAGTGTCAGGGTTAATTCCTAAAGGTTAAGTCTTAAGTTTACATCTCATAGATTGAGCCTTAGGGTTAATTAAGTCTTAAGTTTACATCTCATAGATTGAGTCTTAGGGTTAAGTCTTCATCTTAAGTCTTAGAGTACAATCTTGAGGATAAGTCTTCTGGTTAAGTCTCAGGGTTAAGTCTTAATGTTAAGTCTTAAGGTTGAGCCTTAAGGTTAAGTCTTAGGGTTAAGCCTTAGAGTTATGTCTTGGGGATAAGTCTTAGGGCTAAGTCTCAGGATTAAGTATCAAGGTTAAAGCTCAAGGATAAGTCTCAGGGCTACGTTTTAGGGTTAAGTCTTGTGGTTAAATCTTAGGTTTAAGTCTCAGTTTTCAGTTTTAGGGATAAGTCTTATGGATAAATTTCACGACTAAGTCTCAGGGTTGAGTCTTAAGGTTAAAACTTAACCTGAAGTCTTAGGGTTAAGTCTTATGGTTAAATCTTAATGTTAAATCGTAATTTTAAGTCTTAGCGTTCAGTCTAAAGTTTAAATCACAAGCTGAAGTCTTAGGGTTAACTCTTTAGAGTTACGTCTTGGGGATAAGTCTTAGGGTTAAGTCTTAACGTTTCAGTCCTAAGGTTAACTCTTAGGGTTAAATCTGTAAGGTCAACACTTAAGGTTAACTCTTAGGGTTAAGTTTAGGGTTAAGCCTTAAGGTTACATCTTCAAGTTAAATATTAAGGTTAAGTCTTAGGGTTATTTCTTAAGTTTAAGTCTGAGGGTTATATCTGAGCGTTAATTATTAAGTTGAAGTCTTAGAGTTCATTCTCAGGGTTAAGTCTTCAAGTTACTTCTTAAGGTTGAGACTTAGGGTTAAGTTTTAAGGTTAAGTCCGAATGTTACATCTTAAAGTTAAGTCTTAGGGTTAAATCTCAGTGTTAAGTCTCAAGGTTAGGTCTCAGGGTAGAAGTCGTAAGGTTGTGTCCTAATGTTCAGTCTTATTGTTAAGTCTTAAAAGTAATATTTTAGGGTTCAGTCTTAGGGTTAAATTTTAAGGTTAAGTCTTCAGGCTAAGTCTTAAGGTGAAGTCTTATGGCTTGAGTCTTAGGGTTAAGTCTAAAGTTTAATTCATAAGTTTAAGTCTTAGACTTAAGTCTTGGGGCTAAGTCTTAGGGTTAAGTCTTAAATCTTAGGTTTAAGTCTCAGTGTTGAGTCTTAGGGATAAGTCTTTGAATTAAGTCTTCAGGTTTTGTCTTAAGGTTTAACCTTAAGTTTAAGTCATAGGGTTAAGTCTTAGGGTTAAGTATTGAGTGTAAATCTTAAGGTTACGTTTTAAGGTTAAGTCTTAATGGTACATCTCAAAGTTAAGTCTTAGCATTAAGACTTAGGGTTAAATCCCAGGGTTAAATTTCAAGGTAAAGTCTCAAGGTTAAGTCTCAGGGTTACGTGGTCAAGTTGTGTCTTAGGATTCAGTCTTAGGGTTAAGTTTTGAAGTTAAACTTGAGGTTAAGTCTTAGGGTTAAGTCTCAGGATTATGTCTTAGGGATAAGTCTTAAGTTTAAACCTTAAGCTTAAGTCTTAGGGTTAAGCCTTAAGGTTAAGTGTCAGGGTTAATTCCTAAAGGTTAAGTCTTAAGTTTACATCTCATAGATTGAGCCTTAGGGTTAATTAAGTCTTAAGTTTACATCTCATAGATTGAGTCTTAGGGTTAAGTCTTCATCTTAAGTCTTAGGGTTAAGTCTTAGAGTACAATCTTGAGGATAAGTCTTATGGTTAAGTCTCAGGGTTAAGTCTTAATGTTAAGTCTTAAGGTTGAGCCTTAAGGTTAAGTCTTAGGGTTAAGCCTTAGAGTTATGTCTTGGGGATAAGTCTTAGGGCTAAGTCTCAGGATTAAGTATCAAGGTTAAAGCTCAAGGATAAGTCTCAGGGCTACGTTTTAGGGTTAAGTCTTCAGGTTAAATCTTAGGTTTAAGTCTCAGTTTTCAGTTTTAGGGATAAGTCTTATGGATAAATTTCACGACTAAGTCTCAGGGCTGAGTCTTAAGGTTAAAACTTAACCTGAAGTCTTAGGGTTAAGTCTTATGGTTAAATCTTAATGTTAAATCGTAATTTTAAGTCTTAGCGTTCAGTCTAAAGTTTAAATCACAAGCTGAAGTCTTAGGGTTAACTCTTTAGAGTTACGTCTTGGGGATAAGTCTTAGGGTTAAGTCTTAACGTTTCAGTCCTAAGGTTAACTCTCAGGGTTAAATCTGTAAGGTCAACACTTAAGGTTAACTCTTAGGGTTAAGTTTAGGGTTAAGCCTTAAGGTTACATCTTCAAGTTAAATATTAAGGTTAAGTCTTAGGGTTATTTCTTAAGTTTAAGTCTGAGGGTTATATCTGAGCGTTCATTATTAAGTTGAAGTCTTAGAGTTCATTCTCAGGGTTAAGTCTTCAAGTTACTTCTTAAGGTTGAGACTTAGGGTTAAGTTTTAAGGTTAAGTCCGAATGTTACATCTTAAAGTTAAGTCTTAGGGTTAAATCTCAGTGTTAAGTCTCAAGGTTAGGTCTCAGGGTAGAAGTCGTAAGGTTGTGTCCTAATGTTCAGTCTTATTGTTAAGTCTTAAAAGTTATATTTTAGGGTTCAGTCTTAGGGTTAAATTTTAAGGTTAAGTCTTCAGGCTAAGTCTTAAGGTGAAGTCTTATGGCTTGAGTCTTAGGGTTAAGTCTAAAGTTTAATTCATAACTTGAAGTCTTAGACTTAAGTCTTGGGGCTAAGTCTTAGGGTTAAGTCTTAAATCTTAGGTTTAAGTCTCAGTGTTGAGTCTTAGGGATAAGTCTTTGAATTAAGTCTTCAAGTTTTGTCTTAAGGTTTAACCTTAAGTTTAAGTCATAGGGTTAAGTCTTAGGGTTAAGTATTGAGTGTAAATCTTAAGGTTACGCTTTAAGGTTAAGTCTTAATGGTACATCTCAAAGTTAAGTCTTAGCATTAAGACTTAGGGTTAAATCCCAGGGTTAAATTTCAAGGTAAAGTCTCAAGGTTAAGTCTCAGGGTTACGTGGTCAAGTTGTGTCTTAGGATTCAGTCTTAGGGTTAAGTTTTGAAGTTAAACTTGAGGTTAAGTCTTAGGGTTAAGTCTCAGGATTATGTCTTAGGGATAAGTCTTAAGTTTAAACCTTAAGCTTAAGTCTTAGGGTTAAGCCTTAAGGTTAAGTGTCAGGGTTAATTCCTAAAGGTTAAGTCTTAAGTTTACATCTCATAGATTGAGCCTTAGGGTTAATTAAGTCTTAAGTTTACATCTCATAGATTGAGTCTTAGGGTTAAGTCTTCATCTTAAGTCTTAGAGTACAATCTTGAGGATAAGTCTTCTGGTTAAGTCTCAGGGTTAAGTCTTAATGTTAAGTCTTAAGGTTGAGCCTTAAGGTTAAGTCTTAGGGTTAAGCCTTAGAGTTATGTCTTGGGGATAAGTCTTAGGGCTAAGTCTCAGGATTAAGTATCAAGGTTAAAGCTCAAGGATAAGTCTCAGGGCTACGTTTTAGGGTTAAGTCTTGAGGTTAAATCTTAGGTTTAAGTCTCAGTTTTCAGTTTTAGGGATAAGTCTTATGGATAAATTTCACGACTAAGTCTCAGGGCTGAGTCTTAAGGTTAAAACTTAACCTGAAGTCTTAGGGTTAAGTCTTATGGTTAAATCTTAATGTTAAATCGTAATTTTAAGTCTTAGCGTTCAGTCTAAAGTTTAAATCACAAGCTGAAGTCTTAGGGTTAACTCTTTAGAGTTACGTCTTGGGGATAAGTCTTAGGGTTAAGTCTTAACGTTTCAGTCCTAAGGTTAACTCTTAGGGTTAAATCTGTAAGGTCAACACTTAAGGTTAACTCTTAGGGTTAAGTTTAGGGTTAAGCCTTAAGGTTACATCTTCAAGTTAAATATTAAGGTTAAGTCTTAGGGTTATTTCTTAAGTTTAAGTCTGAGGGTTATATCTGAGCGTTCATTAGGAAGTTGAAGTCTTAGAGTTCATTCTCAGGGTTAAGTCTTCAAGTTACTTCTTAAGGTTGAGACTTAGGGTTAAGTTTTAAGGTTAAGTCCGAATGTTACATCTTAAAGTTAAGTCTTAGGGTTAAATCTCAGTGTTAAGTCTCAAGGTTAGGTCTCAGGGTAGAAGTCGTAAGGTTGTGTCCTAATGTTCAGTCTTATTGTTAAGTCTTAAAAGTAATATTTTAGGGTTCAGTCTTAGGGTTAAATTTTAAGGTTAAGTCTTCAGGCTAAGTCTTAAGGTGAAGTCTTATGGCTTGAGTCTTAGGGTTAAGTCTAAAGTTTAATTCATAACTTGAAGTCTTAGACTTAAGTCTTGGGGCTAAGTCTTAGGGTTAAGTCTTAAATCTTAGGTTTAAGTCTCAGTGTTGAGTCTTAGGGATAAGTCTTTGAATTAAGTCTTCAGGTTTTGTCTTAAGGTTTAACCTTAAGTTTAAGTCATAGGGTTAAGTCTTAGGGTTAAGTATTGAGTGTAAATCTTAAGGTTACGTTTTAAGGTTAAGTCTTAATGGTACATCTCAAAGTTAAGTCTTAGCATTAAGACTTAGGGTTAAATCCCAGGGTTAAATTTCAAGGTAAAGTCTCAAGGTTAAGTCTCAGGGTTACGTGGTCAAGTTGTGTCTTAGGATTCAGTCTTAGGGTTAAGTTTTGAAGTTAAACTTGAGGTTAAGTCTTAGGGTTAAGTCTCAGGATTATGTCTTAGGGATAAGTCTTAAGTTTAAACCTTAAGCTTAAGTCTTAGGGTTAAGCCTTAAGGTTAAGTGTCAGGGTTAATTCCTAAAGGTTAAGTCTTAAGTTTACATCTCATAGATTGAGCCTTAGGGTTAATTAAGTCTTAAGTTTACATCTCATAGATTGAGTCTTAGGGTTAAGTCTTCATCTTAAGTCTTAGGGTTAAGTCTTAGAGTACAATCTTGAGGATAAGTCTTATGGTTAAGTCTCAGGGTTAAGTCTTAATGTTAAGTCTTAAGGTTGAGCCTTAAGGTTAAGTCTTAGGGTTAAGCCTTAGAGTTATGTCTTGGGGATAAGTCTTAGGGCTAAGTCTCAGGATTAAGTATCAAGGTTAAAGCTCAAGGATAAGTCTCAGGGCTACGTTTTAGGGTTAAGTCTTCAGGTTAAATCTTAGGTTTAAGTCTCAGTTTTCAGTTTTAGGGATAAGTCTTATGGATAAATTTCACGACTAAGTCTCAGGGCTGAGTCTTAAGGTTAAAACTTAACCTGAAGTCTTAGGGTTAAGTCTTATGGTTAAATCTTAATGTTAAATCGTAATTTTAAGTCTTAGCGTTCAGTCTAAAGTTTAAATCACAAGCTGAAGTCTTAGGGTTAACTCTTTAGAGTTACGTCTTGGGGATAAGTCTTAGGGTTAAGTCTTAACGTTTCAGTCCTAAGGTTAACTCTCAGGGTTAAATCTGTAAGGTCAACACTTAAGGTTAACTCTTAGGGTTAAGTTTAGGGTTAAGCCTTAAGGTTACATCTTCAAGTTAAATATTAAGGTTAAGTCTTAGGGTTATTTCTTAAGTTTAAGTCTGAGGGTTATATCTGAGCGTTCATTATTAAGTTGAAGTCTTAGAGTTCATTCTCAGGGTTAAGTCTTCAAGTTACTTCTTAAGGTTGAGACTTAGGGTTAAGTTTTAAGGTTAAGTCCGAATGTTACATCTTAAAGTTAAGTCTTAGGGTTAAATCTCAGTGTTAAGTCTCAAGGTTAGGTCTCAGGGTAGAAGTCGTAAGGTTGTGTCCTAATGTTCAGTCTTATTGTTAAGTCTTAAAAGTTATATTTTAGGGTTCAGTCTTAGGGTTAAATTTTAAGGTTAAGTCTTCAGGCTAAGTCTTAAGGTGAAGTCTTATGGCTTGAGTCTTAGGGTTAAGTCTAAAGTTTAATTCATAACTTGAAGTCTTAGACTTAAGTCTTGGGGCTAAGTCTTAGGGTTAAGTCTTAAATCTTAGGTTTAAGTCTCAGTGTTGAGTCTTAGGGATAAGTCTTTGAATTAAGTCTTCAAGTTTTGTCTTAAGGTTTAACCTTAAGTTTAAGTCATAGGGTTAAGTCTTAGGGTTAAGTATTGAGTGTAAATCTTAAGGTTACGCTTTAAGGTTAAGTCTTAATGGTACATCTCAAAGTTAAGTCTTAGCATTAAGACTTAGGGTTAAATCCCAGGGTTAAATTTCAAGGTAAAGTCTCAAGGTTAAGTCTCAGGGTTACGTGGTCAAGTTGTGTCTTAGGATTCAGTCTTAGGGTTAAGTTTTGAAGTTAAACTTGAGGTTAAGTCTTAGGGTTAAGTCTCAGGATTATGTCTTAGGGATAAGTCTTAAGTTTAAACCTTAAGCTTAAGTCTTAGGGTTAAGCCTTAAGGTTAAGTGTCAGGGTTAATTCCTAAAGGTTAAGTCTTAAGTTTACATCTCATAGATTGAGCCTTAGGGTTAATTAAGTCTTAAGTTTACATCTCATAGATTGAGTCTTAGGGTTAAGTCTTCATCTTAAGTCTTAGAGTACAATCTTGAGGATAAGTCTTCTGGTTAAGTCTCAGGGTTAAGTCTTAATGTTAAGTCTTAAGGTTGAGCCTTAAGGTTAAGTCTTAGGGTTAAGCCTTAGAGTTATGTCTTGGGGATAAGTCTTAGGGCTAAGTCTCAGGATTAAGTATCAAGGTTAAAGCTCAAGGATAAGTCTCAGGGCTACGTTTTAGGGTTAAGTCTTGAGGTTAAATCTTAGGTTTAAGTCTCAGTTTTCAGTTTTAGGGATAAGTCTTATGGATAAATTTCACGACTAAGTCTCAGGGCTGAGTCTTAAGGTTAAAACTTAACCTGAAGTCTTAGGGTTAAGTCTTATGGTTAAATCTTAATGTTAAATCGTAATTTTAAGTCTTAGCGTTCAGTCTAAAGTTTAAATCACAAGCTGAAGTCTTAGGGTTAACTCTTTAGAGTTACGTCTTGGGGATAAGTCTTAGGGTTAAGTCTTAACGTTTCAGTCCTAAGGTTAACTCTTAGGGTTAAATCTGTAAGGTCAACACTTAAGGTTAACTCTTAGGGTTAAGTTTAGGGTTAAGCCTTAAGGTTACATCTTCAAGTTAAATATTAAGGTTAAGTCTTAGGGTTATTTCTTAAGTTTAAGTCTGAGGGTTATATCTGAGCGTTCATTAGGAAGTTGAAGTCTTAGAGTTCATTCTCAGGGTTAAGTCTTCAAGTTACTTCTTAAGGTTGAGACTTAGGGTTAAGTTTTAAGGTTAAGTCCGAATGTTACATCTTAAAGTTAAGTCTTAGGGTTAAATCTCAGTGTTAAGTCTCAAGGTTAGGTCTCAGGGTAGAAGTCGTAAGGTTGTGTCCTAATGTTCAGTCTTATTGTTAAGTCTTAAAAGTAATATTTTAGGGTTCAGTCTTAGGGTTAAATTTTAAGGTTAAGTCTTCAGGCTAAGTCTTAAGGTGAAGTCTTATGGCTTGAGTCTTAGGGTTAAGTCTAAAGTTTAATTCATAACTTGAAGTCTTAGACTTAAGTCTTGGGGCTAAGTCTTAGGGTTAAGTCTTAAATCTTAGGTTTAAGTCTCAGTGTTGAGTCTTAGGGATAAGTCTTTGAATTAAGTCTTCAGGTTTTGTCTTAAGGTTTAACCTTAAGTTTAAGTCATAGGGTTAAGTCTTAGGGTTAAGTATTGAGTGTAAATCTTAAGGTTACGTTTTAAGGTTAAGTCTTAATGGTACATCTCAAAGTTAAGTCTTAGCATTAAGACTTAGGGTTAAATCCCAGGGTTAAATTTCAAGGTAAAGTCTCAAGGTTAAGTCTCAGGGTTACGTGGTCAAGTTGTGTCTTAGGATTCAGTCTTAGGGTTAAGTTTTGAAGTTAAACTTGAGGTTAAGTCTTAGGGTTAAGTCTCAGGATTATGTCTTAGGGATAAGTCTTAAGTTTAAACCTTAAGCTTAAGTCTTAGGGTTAAGCCTTAAGGTTAAGTGTCAGGGTTAATTCCTAAAGGTTAAGTCTTAAGTTTACATCTCATAGATTGAGCCTTAGGGTTAATTAAGTCTTAAGTTTACATCTCATAGATTGAGTCTTAGGGTTAAGTCTTCATCTTAAGTCTTAGGGTTAAGTCTTAGAGTACAATCTTGAGGATAAGTCTTATGGTTAAGTCTCAGGGTTAAGTCTTAATGTTAAGTCTTAAGGTTGAGCCTTAAGGTTAAGTCTTAGGGTTAAGCCTTAGAGTTATGTCTTGGGGATAAGTCTTAGGGCTAAGTCTCAGGATTAAGTATCAAGGTTAAAGCTCAAGGATAAGTCTCAGGGCTACGTTTTAGGGTTAAGTCTTCAGGTTAAATCTTAGGTTTAAGTCTCAGTTTTCAGTTTTAGGGATAAGTCTTATGGATAAATTTCACGACTAAGTCTCAGGGCTGAGTCTTAAGGTTAAAACTTAACCTGAAGTCTTAGGGTTAAGTCTTATGGTTAAATCTTAATGTTAAATCGTAATTTTAAGTCTTAGCGTTCAGTCTAAAGTTTAAATCACAAGCTGAAGTCTTAGGGTTAACTCTTTAGAGTTACGTCTTGGGGATAAGTCTTAGGGTTAAGTCTTAACGTTTCAGTCCTAAGGTTAACTCTCAGGGTTAAATCTGTAAGGTCAACACTTAAGGTTAACTCTTAGGGTTAAGTTTAGGGTTAAGCCTTAAGGTTACATCTTCAAGTTAAATATTAAGGTTAAGTCTTAGGGTTATTTCTTAAGTTTAAGTCTGAGGGTTATATCTGAGCGTTCATTATTAAGTTGAAGTCTTAGAGTTCATTCTCAGGGTTAAGTCTTCAAGTTACTTCTTAAGGTTGAGACTTAGGGTTAAGTTTTAAGGTTAAGTCCGAATGTTACATCTTAAAGTTAAGTCTTAGGGTTAAATCTCAGTGTTAAGTCTCAAGGTTAGGTCTCAGGGTAGAAGTCGTAAGGTTGTGTCCTAATGTTCAGTCTTATTGTTAAGTCTTAAAAGTTATATTTTAGGGTTCAGTCTTAGGGTTAAATTTTAAGGTTAAGTCTTCAGGCTAAGTCTTAAGGTGAAGTCTTATGGCTTGAGTCTTAGGGTTAAGTCTAAAGTTTAATTCATAACTTGAAGTCTTAGACTTAAGTCTTGGGGCTAAGTCTTAGGGTTAAGTCTTAAATCTTAGGTTTAAGTCTCAGTGTTGAGTCTTAGGGATAAGTCTTTGAATTAAGTCTTCAGGTTTTGTCTTAAGGTTTAACCTTAAGTTTAAGTCATAGGGTTAAGTCTTAGGGTTAAGTATTGAGTGTAAATCTTAAGGTTACGTTTTAAGGTTAAGTCTTAATGGTACATCTCAAAGTTAAGTCTTAGCATTAAGACTTAGGGTTAAATCCCAGGGTTAAATTTCAAGGTAAAGTCTCAAGGTTAAGTCTCAGGGTTACGTGGTCAAGTTGTGTCTTAGGATTCAGTCTTAGGGTTAAGTTTTGAAGTTAAACTTGAGGTTAAGTCTTAGGGTTAAGTCTCAGGATTATGTCTTAGGGATAAGTCTTAAGTTTAAACCTTAAGCTTAAGTCTTAGGGTTAAGCCTTAAGGTTAAGTGTCAGGGTTAATTCCTAAAGGTTAAGTCTTAAGTTTACATCTCATAGATTGAGCCTTAGGGTTAATTAAGTCTTAAGTTTACATCTCATAGATTGAGTCTTAGGGTTAAGTCTTCATCTTAAGTCTTAGAGTACAATCTTGAGGATAAGTCTTCTGGTTAAGTCTCAGGGTTAAGTCTTAATGTTAAGTCTTAAGGTTGAGCCTTAAGGTTAAGTCTTAGGGTTAAGCCTTAGAGTTATGTCTTGGGGATAAGTCTTAGGGCTAAGTCTCAGGATTAAGTATCAAGGTTAAAGCTCAAGGATAAGTCTCAGGGCTACGTTTTAGGGTTAAGTCTTGAGGTTAAATCTTAGGTTTAAGTCTCAGTTTTCAGTTTTAGGGATAAGTCTTATGGATAAATTTCACGACTAAGTCTCAGGGCTGAGTCTTAAGGTTAAAACTTAACCTGAAGTCTTAGGGTTAAGTCTTATGGTTAAATCTTAATGTTAAATCGTAATTTTAAGTCTTAGCGTTCAGTCTAAAGTTTAAATCACAAGCTGAAGTCTTAGGGTTAACTCTTTAGAGTTACGTCTTGGGGATAAGTCTTAGGGTTAAGTCTTAACGTTTCAGTCCTAAGGTTAACTCTTAGGGTTAAATCTGTAAGGTCAACACTTAAGGTTAACTCTTAGGGTTAAGTTTAGGGTTAAGCCTTAAGGTTACATCTTCAAGTTAAATATTAAGGTTAAGTCTTAGGGTTATTTCTTAAGTTTAAGTCTGAGGGTTATATCTGAGCGTTCATTAGGAAGTTGAAGTCTTAGAGTTCATTCTCAGGGTTAAGTCTTCAAGTTACTTCTTAAGGTTGAGACTTAGGGTTAAGTTTTAAGGTTAAGTCCGAATGTTACATCTTAAAGTTAAGTCTTAGGGTTAAATCTCAGTGTTAAGTCTCAAGGTTAGGTCTCAGGGTAGAAGTCGTAAGGTTGTGTCCTAATGTTCAGTCTTATTGTTAAGTCTTAAAAGTTATATTTTAGGGTTCAGTCTTAGGGTTAAATTTTAAGGTTAAGTCTTAAGGTGAAGTCTTATGGCTTGAGTCTTAGGGTTAAGTCTAAAGTTTAATTCATAACTTGAAGTCTTAGACTTAAGTCTTGGGGCTAAGTCTTAGGGTTAAGTCTTAAATCTTAGGTTTAAGTCTCAGTGTTGAGTCTTAGGGATAAGTCTTTGAATTAAGTCTTCAGGTTTTGTCTTAAGGTTTAACCTTAAGTTTAAGTCATAGGGTTAAGTCTTAGGGTTAAGTATTGAGTGTAAATCTTAAGGTTACGTTTTAAGGTTAAGTCTTAATGGTACATCTCAAAGTTAAGTCTTAGCATTAAGACTTAGGGTTAAATCCCAGGGTTAAATTTCAAGGTAAAGTCTCAAGGTTAAGTCTCAGGGTTACGTGGTCAAGTTGTGTCTTAGGATTCAGTCTTAGGGTTAAGTTTTGAAGTTAAACTTGAGGTTAAGTCTTAGGGTTAAGTCTCAGGATTATGTCTTAGGGATAAGTCTTAAGTTTAAACCTTAAGCTTAAGTCTTAGGGTTAAGCCTTAAGGTTAAGTGTCAGGGTTAATTCCTAAAGGTTAAGTCTTAAGTTTACATCTCATAGATTGAGCCTTAGGGTTAATTAAGTCTTAAGTTTACATCTCATAGATTGAGTCTTAGGGTTAAGTCTTCATCTTAAGTCTTAGGGTTAAGTCTTAGAGTACAATCTTGAGGATAAGTCTTATGGTTAAGTCTCAGGGTTAAGTCTTAATGTTAAGTCTTAAGGTTGAGCCTTAGGGTTAAGCCTTAGAGTTATGTCTTGGGGATAAGTCTTAGGGCTAAGTCTCAGGATTAAGTATCAAGGTTAAAGCTCAAGGATAAGTCTCAGGGCTACGTTTTAGGGTTAAGTCTTCAGGTTAAATCTTAGGTTTAAGTCTCAGTTTTCAGTTTTAGGGATAAGTCTTATGGATAAATTTCACGACTAAGTCTCAGGGCTGAGTCTTAAGGTTAAAACTTAACCTGAAGTCTTAGGGTTAAGTCTTATGGTTAAATCTTAATGTTAAATCGTAATTTTAAGTCTTAGCGTTCAGTCTAAAGTTTAAATCACAAGCTGAAGTCTTAGGGTTAACTCTTTAGAGTTACGTCTTGGGGATAAGTCTTAGGGTTAAGTCTTAACGTTTCAGTCCTAAGGTTAACTCTTAGGGTTAAATCTGTAAGGTCAACACTTAAGGTTAACTCTTAGGGTTAAGTTTAGGGTTAAGCCTTAAGGTTACATCTTCAAGTTAAATATTAAGGTTAAGTCTTAGGGTTATTTCTTAAGTTTAAGTCTGAGGGTTATATCTAAGCGTTCATTATTAAGTTGAAGTCTTAGAGTTCATTCTCAGGGTTAAGTCTTCAAGTTACTTCTTAAGGTTGAGACTTAGGGTTAAGTTTTAAGGTTAAGTCCGAATGTTACATCTTAAAGTTAAGTCTTAGGGTTAAATCTCAGTGTTAAGTCTCAAGGTTAGGTCTCAGGGTAGGAGTCGTAAGGTTGTGTCTTAATGTTAAGTCTTATTGTTAAGTCTTAAAAGTTATATTTTAGGGTTCAGTCTTAGGGTTAAATTTTAAGGTTAAGTCTTCAGGTGAAGTCTTATGGCTTGAGTCTTAGGGTTAAGTCTAAAGTTTAATTCATAACTTGAAGTCTTAGACTTAAGTCTTGGGGCTAAGTCTTAGGGTTAAGTCTTAAATCTTAGGTTTAAGTCTCAGTGTTGAGTCTTAGGGATAAGTCTTTGAATTAAGTCTTCAGGTTTTGTCTTAAGGTTTAACCTTAAGTTTAAGTCATAGGGTTAAGTCTTAGGGTTAAGTATTGAGTGTAAATCTTAAGGTTACGCTTTAAGGTTAAGTCTTAATGGTACATCTTCAAGTTAAGTCTTAGCATTAAGGCTTAGGGTTAAATCCCAGGGTTAAATTTCAAGGTAAAGTCTCAAGGTTAAGTCTCAGGGTTACGTGGTCAAGTTGTGTCTTAGGATTCAGTCTTAGGGTTAAGTTTTGAAGTTAAACTTGAGGTTAAGTCTTAGGGTTAAGTCTCAGGATTATGTCTTAGGGATAAGTCTTAAGTTTAAACCTTAAGCTTAAGTCTTAGGGTTAAGCCTTAAGGTTAAGTGTCAGGGTTAATTCCTAAAGGTTAAGTCTTAAGTTTACATCTCATAGATTGAGCCTTAGGGTTAATTAAGTCTTAAGTTTACATCTCATAGATTGAGTCTTAGGGTTAAGTCTTCATCTTAAGTCTTAGGGTTAAGTCTTAGAGTACAATCTTGAGGATAAGTCTTATGGTTAAGTCTCAGGGTTAAGTCTTAAGGTTGAGCCTTAAGGTTAAGTCTTAGGGTTAAGCCTTAGAGTTATGTCTTGGGGATAAGTCTTAGGGCTAAGTCTCAGGATTAAGTATCAAGGTTAAAGCTCAAGGATAAGTCTCAGGGCTACGTTTTAGGGTTAAGTCTTGAGGTTAAATCTTAGGTTTAAGTCTCAGTTTTCAGTTTTAGGGATAAGTCTTATGGATAAATTTCACGACTAAGTCTCAGGGCTGAGTCTTAAGGTTAAAACTTAACCTGAAGTCTTAGGGTTAAGTCTTATGGTTAAATCTTAATGTTAAATCGTAATTTTAAGTCTTAGCGTTCAGTCTAAAGTTTAAATCACAAGCTGAAGTCTTAGGGTTAACTCTTTAGAGTTACGTCTTGGGGATAAGTCTTAGGGTTAAGTCTTAACGTTTCAGTCCTAAGGTTAACTCTTAGGGTTAAATCTGTAAGGTCAACACTTAAGGTTAACTCTTAGGGTTAAGTTTAGGGTTAAGCCTTAAGGTTACATCTTCAAGTTAAATATTAAGGTTAAGTCTTAGGGTTATTTCTTAAGTTTAAGTCTGAGGGTTATATCTGAGCGTTAATTATTAAGTTGAAGTCTTAGAGTTCATTCTCAGGGTTAAGTCTTCAAGTTACTTCTTAAGGTTGAGGCTTAGGGTTAAGTTTGAAGGTTAAGTCCGAATGTTACATCTTAAAGTTAAGTCTTAGGGTTAAATCTCAGTGTTAAGTCTCAAGGTTAGGTCTCAGGGTAGGAGTCGTAAGGTTGTGTCTTAATGTTCAGTCTTATTGTTAAGTCTTAAAAGTTATATTTTAGGGTTCAGTCTTAGGGTTAAATTTTAAGGTTAAGTCTTTAGGTGAAGTCTTATGGCTTGAGTCTTAGGGTTAAGTCTAAAGTTTAATTCATAACTTGAAGTCTTAGACTTAAGTCTTGGGGCTAAGTCTTAGGGTTAAGTCTTAAATCTTAGGTTTAAGTCTCAGTGTTGAGTCTTAGGGATAAGTCTTTGAATTAAGTCTTCAGGTTTTGTCTTAAGGTTTAACCTTAAGTTTAAGTCATAGGGTTAAGTCTTAGGGTTAAGTATTGAGTGTAAATCTTAAGGTTACGCTTTAAGGTTAAGTCTTAATGGTACATCTTCAAGTTAAGTCTTAGCATTAAGGCTTAGGGTTAAATCCCAGGGTTAAATTTCAAGGTAAAGTCTCAAGGTTAAGTCTCAGGGTTACGTGGTCAAGTTGTGTCTTAGGATTCAGTCTTAGGGTTAAGTTTTGAAGTTAAACTTGAGGTTAAGTCTTAGGGTTAAGTCTCAGGATTATGTCTTAGGGATAAGTCTTAAGTTTAAACCTTAAGCTTAAGTCTTAGGGTTAAGCCTTAAGGTTAAGTGTCAGGGTTAATTCCTAAAGGTTAAGTCTTAAGTTTACATCTCATAGATTGAGCCTTAGGGTTAATTAAGTCTTAAGTTTACATCTCATAGATTGAGTCTTAGGGTTAAGTCTTCATCTTAAGTCTTAGGGTTAAGTCTTAGAGTACAATCTTGAGGATAAGTCTTATGGTTAAGTCTCAGGGTTAAGTCTTAAGGTTGAGCCTTAAGGTTGAGCCTTAGGGTTAAGCCTTAGAGTTATGTCTTGGGGATAAGTCTTAGGGCTAAGTCTCAGGATTAAGTATCAAGGTTAAAGCTCAAGGATAAGTCTCAGGGCTACGTTTTAGGGTTAAGTCTTGAGGTTAAATCTTAGGTTTAAGTCTCAGTTTTCAGTTTTAGGGATAAGTCTTATGGATAAATTTCACGACTAAGTCTCAGGGCTGAGTCTTAAGGTTAAAACTTAACCTGAAGTCTTAGGGTTAAGTCTTATGGTTAAATCTTAATGTTAAATCGTAATTTTAAGTCTTAGCGTTCAGTCTAAAGTTTAAATCACAAGCTGAAGTCTTAGGGTTAACTCTTTAGAGTTACGTCTTGGGGATAAGTCTTAGGGTTAAGTCTTAACGTTTCAGTCCTAAGGTTAACTCTTAGGGTTAAATCTGTAAGGTCAACACTTAAGGTTAACTCTTAGGGTTAAGTTTAGGGTTAAGCCTTAAGGTTACATCTTCAAGTTAAATATTAAGGTTAAGTCTTAGGGTTATTTCTTAAGTTTAAGTCTGAGGGTTATATCTGAGCGTTCATTATTAAGTTGAAGTCTTAGAGTTCATTCTCAGGGTTAAGTCTTCAAGTTACTTCTTAAGGTTGAGGCTTAGGGTTAAGTTTGAAGGTTAAGTCCGAATGTTACATCTTAAAGTTAAGTCTTAGGGTTAAATCTCAGTGTTAAGTCTCAAGGTTAGGTCTCAGGGTAGGAGTCGTAAGGTTGTGTCTTAATGTTCAGTCTTATTGTTAAGTCTTAAAAGTTATATTTTAGGGTTCAGTCTTAGGGTTAAATTTTAAGGTTAAGTCTTTAGGTTAAGTCTTATGGCTTGAGTCTTAGGGTTAAGTCTAAAGTTTAATTCATAACTTGAAGTCTTAGACTTAAGTCTTGGGGCTAAGTCTTAGGGTTAAGTCTTAAATCTTAGGTTTAAGTCTCAGTGTTGAGTCTTAGGGATAAGTCTTTGAATTAAGTCTTCAGGTTTTGTCTTAAGGTTTAACCTTAAGTTTAAGTCATAGGGTTAAGTCTTAGGGTTAAGTATTGAGTGTAAATCTTAAGGTTACGCTTTAAGGTTAAGTCTTAATGGTACATCTTCAAGTTAAGTCTTAGCATTAAGGCTTAGGGTTAAATCCCAGGGTTAAATTTCAAGGTAAAGTCTCAAGGTTAAGTCTCAGGGTTACGTGGTCAAGTTGTGTCTTAGGATTCAGTCTTAGGGTTAAGTTTTGAAGTTAAACTTGAGGTTAAGTCTTAGGGTTAAGTCTCAGGATTATGTCTTAGGGATAAGTCTTAAGTTTAAACCTTAAGCTTAAGTCTTAGGGTTAAGCCTTAAGGTTAAGTGTCAGGGTTAATTCCTAAAGGTTAAGTCTTAAGTTTACATCTCATAGATTGAGCCTTAGGGTTAATTAAGTCTTAAGTTTACATCTCATAGATTGAGTCTTAGGGTTAAGTCTTCATCTTAAGTCTTAGGGTTAAGTCTTAGAGTACAATCTTGAGGATAAGTCTTATGGTTAAGTCTCAGGGTTAAGTCTTAAGGTTGAGCCTTAAGGTTAAGTCTTAGGGTTAAGCCTTAGAGTTATGTCTTGGGGATAAGTCTTAGGGCTAAGTCTCAGGATTAAGTATCAAGGTTAAAGCTCAAGGATAAGTCTCAGGGCTACGTTTTAGGGTTAAGTCTTGAGGTTAAATCTTAGGTTTAAGTCTCAGTTTTCAGTTTTAGGGATAAGTCTTATGGATAAATTTCACGACTAAGTCTCAGGGCTGAGTCTTAAGGTTAAAACTTAACCTGAAGTCTTAGGGTTAAGTCTTATGGTTAAATCTTAATGTTAAATCGTAATTTTAAGTCTTAGCGTTCAGTCTAAAGTTTAAATCACAAGCTGAAGTCTTAGGGTTAACTCTTTAGAGTTACGTCTTGGGGATAAGTCTTAGGGTTAAGTCTTAACGTTTCAGTCCTAAGGTTAACTCTTAGGGTTAAATCTGTAAGGTCAACACTTAAGGTTAACTCTTAGGGTTAAGTTTAGGGTTAAGCCTTAAGGTTACATCTTCAAGTTAAATATTAAGGTTAAGTCTTAGGGTTATTTCTTAAGTTTAAGTCTGAGGGTTATATCTGAGCGTTCATTATTAAGTTGAAGTCTTAGAGTTCATTCTCAGGGTTAAGTCTTCAAGTTACTTCTTAAGGTTGAGGCTTAGGGTTAAGTTTTAAGGTTAAGTCCGAATGTTACATCTTAAAGTTAAGTCTTAGGGTTAAATCTCAGTGTTAAGTCTCAAGGTTAGGTCTCAGGGTAGGAGTCGTAAGGTTGTGTCTTAATGTTCAGTCTTATTGTTAAGTCTTAAAAGTTATATTTTAGGGTTCAGTCTTAGGGTTAAATTTTAAGGTTAAGTCTTTAGGTTAAGTCTTATGGCTTGAGTCTTAGGGTTAAGTCTAAAGTTTAATTCATAACTTGAAGTCTTAGACTTAAGTCTTGGGGCTAAGTCTTAGGGTTAAGTCTTAAATCTTAGGTTTAAGTCTCAGTGTTGAGTCTTAGGGATAAGTCTTTGAATTAAGTCTTCAGGTTTTGTCTTAAGGTTTAACCTTAAGTTTAAGTCATAGGGTTAAGTCTTAGGGTTAAGTATTGAGTGTAAATCTTAAGGTTACGTTTTAAGGTTAAGTCTTAATGGTACATCTCAAAGTTAAGTCTTAGCATTAAGACTTAGGGTTAAATCCCAGGGTTAAATTTCAAGGTAAAGTCTCAAGGTTAAGTCTCAGGGTTACGTGGTCAAGTTGTGTCTTAGGATTCAGTCTTAGGGTTAAGTTTTGAAGTTAAACTTGAGGTTAAGTCTTAGGGTTAAGTCTCAGGATTATGTCTTAGGGATAAGTCTTAAGTTTAAACCTTAAGCTTAAGTCTTAGGGTTAAGCCTTAAGGTTAAGTGTCAGGGTTAATTCCTAAAGGTTAAGTCTTAAGTTTACATCTCATAGATTGAGCCTTAGGGTTAATTAAGTCTTAAGTTTACATCTCATAGATTGAGTCTTAGGGTTAAGTCTTCATCTTAAGTCTTAGAGTACAATCTTGAGGATAAGTCTTCTGGTTAAGTCTCAGGGTTAAGTCTTAATGTTAAGTCTTAAGGTTGAGCCTTAAGGTTAAGTCTTAGGGTTAAGCCTTAGAGTTATGTCTTGGGGATAAGTCTTAGGGCTAAGTCTCAGGATTAAGTATCAAGGTTAAAGCTCAAGGATAAGTCTCAGGGCTACGTTTTAGGGTTAAGTCTTGTGGTTAAATCTTAGGTTTAAGTCTCAGTTTTCAGTTTTAGGGATAAGTCTTATGGATAAATTTCACGACTAAGTCTCAGGGCTGAGTCTTAAGGTTAAAACTTAACCTGAAGTCTTAGGGTTAAGTCTTATGGTTAAATCTTAATGTTAAATCGTAATTTTAAGTCTTAGCGTTCAGTCTAAAGTTTAAATCACAAGTTGAAGTCTTAGGGTTAACTCTTTAGAGTTACGTCTTGGGGATAAGTCTTAGGGTTAAGTCTTAACGTTTCAGTCCTAAGGTTAACTCTTAGGGTTAAATCTGTAAGGTCAACACTTAAGGTTAACTCTTAGGGTTAAGTTTAGGGTTAAGCCTTAAGGTTACATCTTCAAGTTAAATATTAAGGTTAAGTCTTAGGGTTATTTCTTAAGTTTAAGTCTGAGGGTTATATCTGAGCGTTCATTATTAAGTTGAAGTCTTAGAGTTCATTCTCAGGGTTAAGTCTTCAAGTTACTTCTTAAGGTTGAGACTTAGGGTTAAGTTTTAAGGTTAAGTCCGAATGTTACATCTTAAAGTTAAGTCTTAGGGTTAAATCTCAGTGTTAAGTCTCAAGGTTAGGTCTCAGGGTAGAAGTCGTAAGGTTGTGTCTTAATGTTCAGTCTTATTGTTAAGTCTTAAAAGTTATATTTTAGGGTTCAGTCTTAGGGTTAAATTTTAAGGTTAAGTCTTTAGGTGAAGTCTTATGGCTTGAGTCTTAGGGTTAAGTCTAAAGTTTAATTCATAACTTGAAGTCTTAGACTTAAGTCTTGGGGCTAAGTCTTAGGGTTAAGTCTTAAATCTTAGGTTTAAGTCTCAGTGTTGAGTCTTAGGGATAAGTCTTTGAATTAAGTCTTCAGGTTTTGTCTTAAGGTTTAACCTTAAGTTTAAGTCATAGGGTTAAGTCTTAGGGTTAAGTATTGAGTGTAAATCTTAAGGTTACGCTTTAAGGTTAAGTCTTAATGGTACATCTCCAAGTTAAGTCTTAGCATTAAGACTTAGGGTTAAATCCCAGGGTTAAATTTCAAGGTAAAGTCTCAAGGTTAAGTCTCAGGGTTACGTGGTCAAGTTGTGTCTTAGGATTCAGTCTTAGGGTTAAGTTTTGAAGTTAAACTTGAGGTTAAGTCTTAGGGTTAAGTCTCAGGATTATGTCTTAGGGATAAGTCTTAAGTTTAAACCTTAAGCTTAAGTCTTAGGGTTAAGCCTTAAGGTTAAGTGTCAGGGTTAATTCCTAAAGGTTAAGTCTTAAGTTTACATCTCATAGATTGAGCCTTAGGGTTAATTAAGTCTTAAGTTTACATCTCATAGATTGAGTCTTAGGGTTAAGTCTTCATCTTAAGTCTTAGGGTTAAGTCTTAGAGTACAATCTTGAGGATAAGTCTTATGGTTAAGTCTCAGGGTTAAGTCTTAAGGTTGAGCCTTAAGGTTAAGTCTTAGGGTTAAGCCTTAGAGTTATGTCTTGGGGATAAGTCTTAGGGCTAAGTCTCAGGATTAAGTATCAAGGTTAAAGCTCAAGGATAAGTCTCAGGGCTACGTTTTAGGGTTAAGTCTTGAGGTTAAATCTTAGGTTTAAGTCTCAGTTTTCAGTTTTAGGGATAAGTCTTATGGATAAATTTCACGACTAAGTCTCAGGGCTGAGTCTTAAGGTTAAAACTTAACCTGAAGTCTTAGGGTTAAGTCTTATGGTTAAATCTTAATGTTAAATCGTAATTTTAAGTCTTAGCGTTCAGTCTAAAGTTTAAATCACAAGCTGAAGTCTTAGGGTTAACTCTTTAGAGTTACGTCTTGGGGATAAGTCTTAGGGTTAAGTCTTAACGTTTCAGTCCTAAGGTTAACTCTTAGGGTTAAATCTGTAAGGTCAACACTTAAGGTTAACTCTTAGGGTTAAGTTTAGGGTTAAGCCTTAAGGTTACATCTTCAAGTTAAATATTAAGGTTAAGTCTTAGGGTTATTTCTTAAGTTTAAGTCTGAGGGTTATATCTGAGCGTTCATTAGGAAGTTGAAGTCTTAGAGTTCATTCTCAGGGTTAAGTCTTCAAGTTACTTCTTAAGGTTGAGACTTAGGGTTAAGTTTTAAGGTTAAGTCCGAATGTTACATCTTAAAGTTAAGTCTTAGGGTTAAATCTCAGTGTTAAGTCTCAAGGTTAGGTCTCAGGGTAGAAGTCGTAAGGTTGTGTCTTAATGTTCAGTCTTATTGTTAAGTCTTAAAAGTTATATTTTAGGGTTCAGTCTTAGGGTTAAATTTTAAGGTTAAGTCTTTAGGTGAAGTCTTATGGCTTGAGTCTTAGGGTTAAGTCTAAAGTTTAATTCATAACTTGAAGTCTTAGACTTAAGTCTTGGGGCTAAGTCTTAGGGTTAAGTCTTAAATCTTAGGTTTAAGTCTCAGTGTTGAGTCTTAGGGATAAGTCTTTGAATTAAGTCTTCAGGTTTTGTCTTAAGGTTTAACCTTAAGTTTAAGTCATAGGGTTAAGTCTTAGGGTTAAGTATTGAGTGTAAATCTTAAGGTTACGCTTTAAGGTTAAGTCTTAATGGTACATCTTCAAGTTAAGTCTTAGCATTAAGACTTAGGGTTAAATCCCAGGGTTAAATTTCAAGGTAAAGTCTCAAGGTTAAGTCTCAGGGTTACGTGGTCAAGTTGTGTCTTAGGATTCAGTCTTAGGGTTAAGTTTTGAAGTTAAACTTGAGGTTAAGTCTTAGGGTTAAGTCTCAGGATTATGTCTTAGGGATAAGTCTTAAGTTTAAACCTTAAGCTTAAGTCTTAGGGTTAAGCCTTAAGGTTAAGTGTCAGGGTTAATTCCTAAAGGTTAAGTCTTAAGTTTACATCTCATAGATTGAGCCTTAGGGTTAATTAAGTCTTAAGTTTACATCTCATAGATTGAGTCTTAGGGTTAAGTCTTCATCTTAAGTCTTAGGGTTAAGTCTTAGAGTACAATCTTGAGGATAAGTCTTATGGTTAAGTCTCAGGGTTAAGTCTTAAGGTTGAGCCTTAAGGTTAAGTCTTAGGGTTAAGCCTTAGAGTTATGTCTTGGGGATAAGTCTTAGGGCTAAGTCTCAGGATTAAGTATCAAGGTTAAAGCTCAAGGATAAGTCTCAGGGCTACGTTTTAGGGTTAAGTCTTCAGGTTAAATCTTAGGTTTAAGTCTCAGTTTTCAGTTTTAGGGATAAGTCTTATGGATAAATTTCACGACTAAGTCTCAGGGCTGAGTCTTAAGGTTAAAACTTAACCTGAAGTCTTAGGGTTAAGTCTTATGGTTAAATCTTAATGTTAAATCGTAATTTTAAGTCTTAGCGTTCAGTCTAAAGTTTAAATCACAAGCTGAAGTCTTAGGGTTAACTCTTTAGAGTTACGTCTTGGGGATAAGTCTTAGGGTTAAGTCTTAACGTTTCAGTCCTAAGGTTAACTCTTAGGGTTAAATCTGTAAGGTCAACACTTAAGGTTAACTCTTAGGGTTAAGTTTAGGGTTAAGCCTTAAGGTTACATCTTCAAGTTAAATATTAAGGTTAAGTCTTAGGGTTATTTCTTAAGTTTAAGTCTGAGGGTTATATCTGAGCGTTCATTAGGAAGTTGAAGTCTTAGAGTTCATTCTCAGGGTTAAGTCTTCAAGTTACTTCTTAAGGTTGAGACTTAGGGTTAAGTTTTAAGGTTAAGTCCGAATGTTACATCTTAAAGTTAAGTCTTAGGGTTAAATCTCAGTGTTAAGTCTCAAGGTTAGGTCTCAGGGTAGGAGTCGTAAGGTTGTGTCTTAATGTTCAGTCTTATTGTTAAGTCTTAAAAGTTATATTTTAGGGTTCAGTCTTAGGGTTAAATTTTAAGGTTAAGTCTTTAGGTGAAGTCTTATGGCTTGAGTCTTAGGGTTAAGTCTAAAGTTTAATTCATAACTTGAAGTCTTAGACTTAAGTCTTGGGGCTAAGTCTTAGGGTTAAGTCTTAAATCTTAGGTTTAAGTCTCAGTGTTGAGTCTTAGGGATAAGTCTTTGAATTAAGTCTTCAGGTTTTGTCTTAAGGTTTAACCTTAAGTTTAAGTCATAGGGTTAAGTCTTAGGGTTAAGTATTGAGTGTAAATCTTAAGGTTACGCTTTAAGGTTAAGTCTTAATGGTACATCTTCAAGTTAAGTCTTAGCATTAAGACTTAGGGTTAAATCCCAGGGTTAAATTTCAAGGTAAAGTCTCAAGGTTAAGTCTCAGGGTTACGTGGTCAAGTTGTGTCTTAGGATTCAGTCTTAGGGTTAAGTTTTGAAGTTAAACTTGAGGTTAAGTCTTAGGGTTAAGTCTCAGGATTATGTCTTAGGGATAAGTCTTAAGTTTAAACCTTAAGCTTAAGTCTTAGGGTTAAGCCTTAAGGTTAAGTGTCAGGGTTAATTCCTAAAGGTTAAGTCTTAAGTTTACATCTCATAGATTGAGCCTTAGGGTTAATTAAGTCTTAAGTTTACATCTCATAGATTGAGTCTTAGGGTTAAGTCTTCATCTTAAGTCTTAGGGTTAAGTCTTAGAGTACAATCTTGAGGATAAGTCTTATGGTTAAGTCTCAGGGTTAAGTCTTAAGGTTGAGCCTTAAGGTTAAGTCTTAGGGTTAAGCCTTAGAGTTATGTCTTGGGGATAAGTCTTAGGGCTAAGTCTCAGGATTAAGTATCAAGGTTAAAGCTCAAGGATAAGTCTCAGGGCTACGTTTTAGGGTTAAGTCTTCAGGTTAAATCTTAGGTTTAAGTCTCAGTTTTCAGTTTTAGGGATAAGTCTTATGGATAAATTTCACGACTAAGTCTCAGGGCTGAGTCTTAAGGTTAAAACTTAACGTGAAGTCTTAGGGTTAAGTCTTATGGTTAAATCTTAATGTTAAATCGTAATTTTAAGTCTTAGCGTTCAGTCTAAAGTTTAAATCACAAGCTGAAGTCTTAGGGTTAACTCTTTAGAGTTACGTCTTGGGGATAAGTCTTAGGGTTAAGTCTTAACGTTTCAGTCCTAAGGTTAACTCTTAGGGTTAAATCTGTAAGGTCAACACTTAAGGTTAACTCTTAGGGTTAAGTTTAGGGTTAAGCCTTAAGGTTACATCTTCAAGTTAAATATTAAGGTTAAGTCTTAGGGTTATTTCTTAAGTTTAAGTCTGAGGGTTATATCTGAGCGTTCATTATTAAGTTGAAGTCTTAGAGTTCATTCTCAGGGTTAAGTCTTCAAGTTACTTCTTAAGGTTGAGGCTTAGGGTTAAGTTTTAAGGTTAAGTCCGAATGTTACATCTTAAAGTTAAGTCTTAGGGTTAAATCTCAGTGTTAAGTCTCAAGGTTAGGTCTCAGGGTAGAAGTCGTAAGGTTGTGTCTTAATGTTCAGTCTTATTGTTAAGTCTTAAAAGTTATATTTTAGGGTTCAGTCTTAGGGTTAAATTTTAAGGTTAAGTCTTAAGGTGAAGTCTTATGGCTTGAGTCTTAGGGTTAAGTCTAAAGTTTAATTCATAAGTTTAAGTCTTAGACTTAAGTCTTGGGGCTAAGTCTTAGGGTTAAGTCTTAAATCTTAGGTTTAAGTCTCAGTGTTGAGTCTTAGGGATAAGTCTTTGAATTAAGTCTTCAGGTTTTGTCTTAAGGTTTAACCTTAAGTTTAAGTCATAGGGTTAAGTCTTAGGGTTAAGTATTGAGTGTAAATCTTAAGGTTACGCTTTAAGGTTAAGTCTTAATGGTACATCTTCAAGTTAAGTCTTAGCATTAAGACTTAGGGTTAAATCCCAGGGTTAAATTTGAAGGTAAAGTCTCAAGGTTAAGTCTCAGGGTTACGTGGTCAAGTTGTGTCTTAGGATTCAGTCTTAGGGTTAAGTTTTGAAGTTAAACTTGAGGTTAAGTCTTAGGGTTAAGTCTCAGGATTATGTCTTAGGGATAAGTCTTAAGTTTAAACCTTAAGCTTAAGTCTTAGGGTTAAGCCTTAAGGTTAAGTGTCAGGGTTAATTCCTAAAGGTTAAGTCTTAAGTTTACATCTCATAGATTGAGCCTTAGGGTTAATTAAGTCTTAAGTTTACATCTCATAGATTGAGTCTTAGGGTTAAGTCTTCATCTTAAGTCTTAGGGTTAAGTCTTAGAGTACAATCTTGAGGATAAGTCTTATGGTTAAGTCTCAGGGTTAAGTCTTAATGTTAAGTCTTAAGGTTGAGCCTTAGGGTTAAGCCTTAGAGTTATGTCTTGGGGATAAGTCTTAGGGCTAAGTCTCAGGATTAAGTATCAAGGTTAAAGCTCAAGGATAAGTCTCAGGGCTACGTTTTAGGGTTAAGTCTTGAGGTTAAATCTTAGGTTTAAGTCTCAGTTTTCAGTTTTAGGGATAAGTCTTATGGATAAATTTCACGACTAAGTCTCAGGGCTGAGTCTTAAGGTTAAAACTTAACCTGAAGTCTTAGGGTTAAGTCTTATGGTTAAATCTTAATGTTAAATCGTAATTTTAAGTCTTAGCGTTCAGTCTAAAGTTTAAATCACAAGCTGAAGTCTTAGGGTTAACTCTTTAGAGTTACGTCTTGGGGATAAGTCTTAGGGTTAAGTCTTAACGTTTCAGTCCTAAGGTTAACTCTTAGGGTTAAATCTGTAAGGTCAACACTTAAGGTTAACTCTTAGGGTTAAGTTTAGGGTTAAGCCTTAAGGTTACATCTTCAAGTTAAATATTAAGGTTAAGTCTTAGGGTTATTTCTTAAGTTTAAGTCTGAGGGTTATATCTGAGCGTTCATTAGGAAGTTGAAGTCTTAGAGTTCATTCTCAGGGTTAAGTCTTCAAGTTACTTCTTAAGGTTGAGACTTAGGGTTAAGTTTTAAGGTTAAGTCCGAATGTTACATCTTAAAGTTAAGTCTTAGGGTTAAATCTCAGTGTTAAGTCTCAAGGTTAGGTCTCAGGGTAGGAGTCGTAAGGTTGTGTCTTAATGTTCAGTCTTATTGTTAAGTCTTAAAAGTTATATTTTAGGGTTCAGTCTTAGGGTTAAATTTTAAGGTTAAGTCTTTAGGTGAAGTCTTATGGCTTGAGTCTTAGGGTTAAGTCTAAAGTTTAATTCATAACTTGAAGTCTTAGACTTAAGTCTTGGGGCTAAGTCTTAGGGTTAAGTCTTAAATCTTAGGTTTAAGTCTCAGTGTTGAGTCTTAGGGATAAGTCTTTGAATTAAGTCTTCAGGTTTTGTCTTAAGGTTTAACCTTAAGTTTAAGTCATAGGGTTAAGTCTTAGGGTTAAGTATTGAGTGTAAATCTTAAGGTTACGCTTTAAGGTTAAGTCTTAATGGTACATCTCCAAGTTAAGTCTTAGCATTAAGACTTAGGGTTAAATCCCAGGGTTAAATTTCAAGGTAAAGTCTCAAGGTTAAGTCTCAGGGTTACGTGGTCAAGTTGTGTCTTAGGATTCAGTCTTAGGGTTAAGTTTTGAAGTTAAACTTGAGGTTAAGTCTTAGGGTTAAGTCTCAGGATTATGTCTTAGGGATAAGTCTTAAGTTTAAACCTTAAGCTTAAGTCTTAGGGTTAAGCCTTAAGGTTAAGTGTCAGGGTTAATTCCTAAAGGTTAAGTCTTAAGTTTACATCTCATAGATTGAGCCTTAGGGTTAATTAAGTCTTAAGTTTACATCTCATAGATTGAGTCTTAGGGTTAAGTCTTCATCTTAAGTCTTAGGGTTAAGTCTTAGAGTACAATCTTGAGGATAAGTCTTATGGTTAAGTCTCAGGGTTAAGTCTTAAGGTTGAGCCTTAAGGTTAAGTCTTAGGGTTAAGCCTTAGAGTTATGTCTTGGGGATAAGTCTTAGGGCTAAGTCTCAGGATTAAGTATCAAGGTTAAAGCTCAAGGATAAGTCTCAGGGCTACGTTTTAGGGTTAAGTCTTGAGGTTAAATCTTAGGTTTAAGTCTCAGTTTTCAGTTTTAGGGATAAGTCTTATGGATAAATTTCACGACTAAGTCTCAGGGCTGAGTCTTAAGGTTAAAACTTAACCTGAAGTCTTAGGGTTAAGTCTTATGGTTAAATCTTAATGTTAAATCGTAATTTTAAGTCTTAGCGTTCAGTCTAAAGTTTAAATCACAAGCTGAAGTCTTAGGGTTAACTCTTTAGAGTTACGTCTTGGGGATAAGTCTTAGGGTTAAGTCTTAACGTTTCAGTCCTAAGGTTAACTCTTAGGGTTAAATCTGTAAGGTCAACACTTAAGGTTAACTCTTAGGGTTAAGTTTAGGGTTAAGCCTTAAGGTTACATCTTCAAGTTAAATATTAAGGTTAAGTCTTAGGGTTATTTCTTAAGTTTAAGTCTGAGGGTTATATCTGAGCGTTCATTAGGAAGTTGAAGTCTTAGAGTTCATTCTCAGGGTTAAGTCTTCAAGTTACTTCTTAAGGTTGAGACTTAGGGTTAAGTTTTAAGGTTAAGTCCGAATGTTACATCTTAAAGTTAAGTCTTAGGGTTAAATCTCAGTGTTAAGTCTCAAGGTTAGGTCTCAGGGTAGAAGTCGTAAGGTTGTGTCTTAATGTTCAGTCTTATTGTTAAGTCTTAAAAGTTATATTTTAGGGTTCAGTCTTAGGGTTAAATTTTAAGGTTAAGTCTTTAGGTGAAGTCTTATGGCTTGAGTCTTAGGGTTAAGTCTAAAGTTTAATTCATAACTTGAAGTCTTAGACTTAAGTCTTGGGGCTAAGTCTTAGGGTTAAGTCTTAAATCTTAGGTTTAAGTCTCAGTGTTGAGTCTTAGGGATAAGTCTTTGAATTAAGTCTTCAGGTTTTGTCTTAAGGTTTAACCTTAAGTTTAAGTCATAGGGTTAAGTCTTAGGGTTAAGTATTGAGTGTAAATCTTAAGGTTACGCTTTAAGGTTAAGTCTTAATGGTACATCTTCAAGTTAAGTCTTAGCATTAAGACTTAGGGTTAAATCCCAGGGTTAAATTTCAAGGTAAAGTCTCAAGGTTAAGTCTCAGGGTTACGTGGTCAAGTTGTGTCTTAGGATTCAGTCTTAGGGTTAAGTTTTGAAGTTAAACTTGAGGTTAAGTCTTAGGGTTAAGTCTCAGGATTATGTCTTAGGGATAAGTCTTAAGTTTAAACCTTAAGCTTAAGTCTTAGGGTTAAGCCTTAAGGTTAAGTGTCAGGGTTAATTCCTAAAGGTTAAGTCTTAAGTTTACATCTCATAGATTGAGCCTTAGGGTTAATTAAGTCTTAAGTTTACATCTCATAGATTGAGTCTTAGGGTTAAGTCTTCATCTTAAGTCTTAGGGTTAAGTCTTAGAGTACAATCTTGAGGATAAGTCTTATGGTTAAGTCTCAGGGTTAAGTCTTAAGGTTGAGCCTTAAGGTTAAGTCTTAGGGTTAAGCCTTAGAGTTATGTCTTGGGGATAAGTCTTAGGGCTAAGTCTCAGGATTAAGTATCAAGGTTAAAGCTCAAGGATAAGTCTCAGGGCTACGTTTTAGGGTTAAGTCTTCAGGTTAAATCTTAGGTTTAAGTCTCAGTTTTCAGTTTTAGGGATAAGTCTTATGGATAAATTTCACGACTAAGTCTCAGGGCTGAGTCTTAAGGTTAAAACTTAACCTGAAGTCTTAGGGTTAAGTCTTATGGTTAAATCTTAATGTTAAATCGTAATTTTAAGTCTTAGCGTTCAGTCTAAAGTTTAAATCACAAGCTGAAGTCTTAGGGTTAACTCTTTAGAGTTACGTCTTGGGGATAAGTCTTAGGGTTAAGTCTTAACGTTTCAGTCCTAAGGTTAACTCTTAGGGTTAAATCTGTAAGGTCAACACTTAAGGTTAACTCTTAGGGTTAAGTTTAGGGTTAAGCCTTAAGGTTACATCTTCAAGTTAAATATTAAGGTTAAGTCTTAGGGTTATTTCTTAAGTTTAAGTCTGAGGGTTATATCTGAGCGTTCATTAGGAAGTTGAAGTCTTAGAGTTCATTCTCAGGGTTAAGTCTTCAAGTTACTTCTTAAGGTTGAGACTTAGGGTTAAGTTTTAAGGTTAAGTCCGAATGTTACATCTTAAAGTTAAGTCTTAGGGTTAAATCTCAGTGTTAAGTCTCAAGGTTAGGTCTCAGGGTAGGAGTCGTAAGGTTGTGTCTTAATGTTCAGTCTTATTGTTAAGTCTTAAAAGTTATATTTTAGGGTTCAGTCTTAGGGTTAAATTTTAAGGTTAAGTCTTTAGGTGAAGTCTTATGGCTTGAGTCTTAGGGTTAAGTCTAAAGTTTAATTCATAACTTGAAGTCTTAGACTTAAGTCTTGGGGCTAAGTCTTAGGGTTAAGTCTTAAATCTTAGGTTTAAGTCTCAGTGTTGAGTCTTAGGGATAAGTCTTTGAATTAAGTCTTCAGGTTTTGTCTTAAGGTTTAACCTTAAGTTTAAGTCATAGGGTTAAGTCTTAGGGTTAAGTATTGAGTGTAAATCTTAAGGTTACGCTTTAAGGTTAAGTCTTAATGGTACATCTTCAAGTTAAGTCTTAGCATTAAGACTTAGGGTTAAATCCCAGGGTTAAATTTCAAGGTAAAGTCTCAAGGTTAAGTCTCAGGGTTACGTGGTCAAGTTGTGTCTTAGGATTCAGTCTTAGGGTTAAGTTTTGAAGTTAAACTTGAGGTTAAGTCTTAGGGTTAAGTCTCAGGATTATGTCTTAGGGATAAGTCTTAAGTTTAAACCTTAAGCTTAAGTCTTAGGGTTAAGCCTTAAGGTTAAGTGTCAGGGTTAATTCCTAAAGGTTAAGTCTTAAGTTTACATCTCATAGATTGAGCCTTAGGGTTAATTAAGTCTTAAGTTTACATCTCATAGATTGAGTCTTAGGGTTAAGTCTTCATCTTAAGTCTTAGGGTTAAGTCTTAGAGTACAATCTTGAGGATAAGTCTTATGGTTAAGTCTCAGGGTTAAGTCTTAAGGTTGAGCCTTAAGGTTAAGTCTTAGGGTTAAGCCTTAGAGTTATGTCTTGGGGATAAGTCTTAGGGCTAAGTCTCAGGATTAAGTATCAAGGTTAAAGCTCAAGGATAAGTCTCAGGGCTACGTTTTAGGGTTAAGTCTTCAGGTTAAATCTTAGGTTTAAGTCTCAGTTTTCAGTTTTAGGGATAAGTCTTATGGATAAATTTCACGACTAAGTCTCAGGGCTGAGTCTTAAGGTTAAAACTTAACGTGAAGTCTTAGGGTTAAGTCTTATGGTTAAATCTTAATGTTAAATCGTAATTTTAAGTCTTAGCGTTCAGTCTAAAGTTTAAATCACAAGCTGAAGTCTTAGGGTTAACTCTTTAGAGTTACGTCTTGGGGATAAGTCTTAGGGTTAAGTCTTAACGTTTCAGTCCTAAGGTTAACTCTTAGGGTTAAATCTGTAAGGTCAACACTTAAGGTTAACTCTTAGGGTTAAGTTTAGGGTTAAGCCTTAAGGTTACATCTTCAAGTTAAATATTAAGGTTAAGTCTTAGGGTTATTTCTTAAGTTTAAGTCTGAGGGTTATATCTGAGCGTTCATTATTAAGTTGAAGTCTTAGAGTTCATTCTCAGGGTTAAGTCTTCAAGTTACTTCTTAAGGTTGAGGCTTAGGGTTAAGTTTTAAGGTTAAGTCCGAATGTTACATCTTAAAGTTAAGTCTTAGGGTTAAATCTCAGTGTTAAGTCTCAAGGTTAGGTCTCAGGGTAGAAGTCGTAAGGTTGTGTCTTAATGTTCAGTCTTATTGTTAAGTCTTAAAAGTTATATTTTAGGGTTCAGTCTTAGGGTTAAATTTTAAGGTTAAGTCTTAAGGTGAAGTCTTATGGCTTGAGTCTTAGGGTTAAGTCTAAAGTTTAATTCATAAGTTTAAGTCTTAGACTTAAGTCTTGGGGCTAAGTCTTAGGGTTAAGTCTTAAATCTTAGGTTTAAGTCTCAGTGTTGAGTCTTAGGGATAAGTCTTTGAATTAAGTCTTCAGGTTTTGTCTTAAGGTTTAACCTTAAGTTTAAGTCATAGGGTTAAGTCTTAGGGTTAAGTATTGAGTGTAAATCTTAAGGTTACGCTTTAAGGTTAAGTCTTAATGGTACATCTTCAAGTTAAGTCTTAGCATTAAGACTTAGGGTTAAATCCCAGGGTTAAATTTGAAGGTAAAGTCTCAAGGTTAAGTCTCAGGGTTACGTGGTCAAGTTGTGTCTTAGGATTCAGTCTTAGGGTTAAGTTTTGAAGTTAAACTTGAGGTTAAGTCTTAGGGTTAAGTCTCAGGATTATGTCTTAGGGATAAGTCTTAAGTTTAAACCTTAAGCTTAAGTCTTAGGGTTAAGCCTTAAGGTTAAGTGTCAGGGTTAATTCCTAAAGGTTAAGTCTTAAGTTTACATCTCATAGATTGAGCCTTAGGGTTAATTAAGTCTTAAGTTTACATCTCATAGATTGAGTCTTAGGGTTAAGTCTTCATCTTAAGTCTTAGGGTTAAGTCTTAGAGTACAATCTTGAGGATAAGTCTTATGGTTAAGTCTCAGGGTTAAGTCTTAATGTTAAGTCTTAAGGTTGAGCCTTAGGGTTAAGCCTTAGAGTTATGTCTTGGGGATAAGTCTTAGGGCTAAGTCTCAGGATTAAGTATCAAGGTTAAAGCTCAAGGATAAGTCTCAGGGCTACGTTTTAGGGTTAAGTCTTGAGGTTAAATCTTAGGTTTAAGTCTCAGTTTTCAGTTTTAGGGATAAGTCTTATGGATAAATTTCACGACTAAGTCTCAGGGCTGAGTCTTAAGGTTAAAACTTAACGTGAAGTCTTAGGGTTAAGTCTTATGGTTAAATCTTAATGTTAAATCGTAATTTTAAGTCTTAGCGTTCAGTCTAAAGTTTAAATCACAAGCTGAAGTCTTAGGGTTAACTCTTTAGAGTTACGTCTTGGGGATAAGTCTTAGGGTTAAGTCTTAACGTTTCAGTCCTAAGGTTAACTCTTAGGGTTAAATCTGTAAGGTCAACACTTAAGGTTAACTCTTAGGGTTAAGTTTAGGGTTAAGCCTTAAGGTTACATCTTCAAGTTAAATATTAAGGTTAAGTCTTAGGGTTATTTCTTAAGTTTAAGTCTGAGGGTTATATCTGAGCGTTAATTATTAAGTTGAAGTCTTAGAGTTCATTCTCAGGGTTAAGTCTTCAAGTTACTTCTTAAGGTTGAGGCTTAGGGTTAAGTTTTAAGGTTAAGTCCGAATGTTACATCTTAAAGTTAAGTCTTAGGGTTAAATCTCAGTGTTAAGTCTCAAGGTTAGGTCTCAGGGTAGGAGTCGTAAGGTTGTGTCTTAATGTTCAGTCTTATTGTTAAGTCTTAAAAGTTATATTTTAGGGTTCAGTCTTAGGGTTAAATTTTAAGGTTAAGTCTTAAGGTGAAGTCTTATGGCTTGAGTCTTAGGGTTAAGTCTAAAGTTTAATTCATAACTTGAAGTCTTAGACTTAAGTCTTGGGGCTAAGTCTTAGGGTTAAGTCTTAAATCTTAGGTTTAAGTCTCAGTGTTGAGTCTTAGGGATAAGTCTTTGAATTAAGTCTTCAGGTTTTGTCTTAAGGTTTAACCTTAAGTTTAAGTCATAGGGTTAAGTCTTAGGGTTAAGTATTGAGTGTAAATCTTAAGGTTACGCTTTAAGGTTAAGTCTTAATGGTACATCTTCAAGTTAAGTCTTAGCATTAAGACTTAGGGTTAAATCCCAGGGTTAAATTTCAAGGTAAAGTCTCAAGGTTAAGTCTCAGGGTTACGTGGTCAAGTTGTGTCTTAGGATTCAGTCTTAGGGTTAAGTTTTGAAGTTAAACTTGAGGTTAAGTCTTAGGGTTAAGTCTCAGGATTATGTCTTAGGGATAAGTCTTAAGTTTAAACCTTAAGCTTAAGTCTTAGGGTTAAGCCTTAAGGTTAAGTGTCAGGGTTAATTCCTAAAGGTTAAGTCTTAAGTTTACATCTCATAGATTGAGCCTTAGGGTTAATTAAGTCTTAAGTTTACATCTCATAGATTGAGTCTTAGGGTTAAGTCTTCATCTTAAGTCTTAGGGTTAAGTCTTAGAGTACAATCTTGAGGATAAGTCTTATGGTTAAGTCTCAGGGTTAAGTCTTAATGTTAAGTCTTAAGGTTGAGCCTTAGGGTTAAGCCTTAGAGTTATGTCTTGGGGATAAGTCTTAGGGCTAAGTCTCAGGATTAAGTATCAAGGTTAAAGCTCAAGGATAAGTCTCAGGGCTACGTTTTAGGGTTAAGTCTTGAGGTTAAATCTTAGGTTTAAGTCTCAGTTTTCAGTTTTAGGGATAAGTCTTATGGATAAATTTCACGACTAAGTCTCAGGGCTGAGTCTTAAGGTTAAAACTTAACGTGAAGTCTTAGGGTTAAGTCTTATGGTTAAATCTTAATGTTAAATCGTAATTTTAAGTCTTAGCGTTCAGTCTAAAGTTTAAATCACAAGCTGAAGTCTTAGGGTTAACTCTTTAGAGTTACGTCTTGGGGATAAGTCTTAGGGTTAAGTCTTAACGTTTCAGTCCTAAGGTTAACTCTTAGGGTTAAATCTGTAAGGTCAACACTTAAGGTTAACTCTTAGGGTTAAGTTTAGGGTTAAGCCTTAAGGTTACATCTTCAAGTTAAATATTAAGGTTAAGTCTTAGGGTTATTTCTTAAGTTTAAGTCTGAGGGTTATATCTGAGCGTTAATTATTAAGTTGAAGTCTTAGAGTTCATTCTCAGGGTTAAGTCTTCAAGTTACTTCTTAAGGTTGAGGCTTAGGGTTAAGTTTTAAGGTTAAGTCCGAATGTTACATCTTAAAGTTAAGTCTTAGGGTTAAATCTCAGTGTTAAGTCTCAAGGTTAGGTCTCAGGGTAGGAGTCGTAAGGTTGTGTCTTAATGTTCAGTCTTATTGTTAAGTCTTAAAAGTTATATTTTAGGGTTCAGTCTTAGGGTTAAATTTTAAGGTTAAGTCTTAAGGTGAAGTCTTATGGCTTGAGTCTTAGGGTTAAGTCTAAAGTTTAATTCATAACTTGAAGTCTTAGACTTAAGTCTTGGGGCTAAGTCTTAGGGTTAAGTCTTAAATCTTAGGTTTAAGTCTCAGTGTTGAGTCTTAGGGATAAGTCTTTGAATTAAGTCTTCAGGTTTTGTCTTAAGGTTTAACCTTAAGTTTAAGTCATAGGGTTAAGTCTTAGGGTTAAGTATTGAGTGTAAATCTTAAGGTTACGCTTTAAGGTTAAGTCTTAATGGTACATCTTCAAGTTAAGTCTTAGCATTAAGACTTAGGGTTAAATCCCAGGGTTAAATTTCAAGGTAAAGTCTCAAGGTTAAGTCTCAGGGTTACGTGGTCAAGTTGTGTCTTAGGATTCAGTCTTAGGGTTAAGTTTTGAAGTTAAACTTGAGGTTAAGTCTTAGGGTTAAGTCTCAGGATTATGTCTTAGGGATAAGTCTTAAGTTTAAACCTTAAGCTTAAGTCTTAGGGTTAAGCCTTAAGGTTAAGTGTCAGGGTTAATTCCTAAAGGTTAAGTCTTAAGTTTACATCTCATAGATTGAGCCTTAGGGTTAATTAAGTCTTAAGTTTACATCTCATAGATTGAGTCTTAGGGTTAAGTCTTCATCTTAAGTCTTAGGGTTAAGTCTTAGAGTACAATCTTGAGGATAAGTCTTATGGTTAAGTCTCAGGGTTAAGTCTTAATGTTAAGTCTTAAGGTTGAGCCTTAGGGTTAAGCCTTAGAGTTATGTCTTGGGGATAAGTCTTAGGGCTAAGTCTCAGGATTAAGTATCAAGGTTAAAGCTCAAGGATAAGTCTCAGGGCTACGTTTTAGGGTTAAGTCTTGAGGTTAAATCTTAGGTTTAAGTCTCAGTTTTCAGTTTTAGGGATAAGTCTTATGGATAAATTTCACGACTAAGTCTCAGGGCTGAGTCTTAAGGTTAAAACTTAACCTGAAGTCTTAGGGTTAAGTCTTATGGTTAAATCTTAATGTTAAATCGTAATTTTAAGTCTTAGCGTTCAGTCTAAAGTTTAAATCACAAGCTGAAGTCTTAGGGTTAACTCTTTAGAGTTACGTCTTGGGGATAAGTCTTAGGGTTAAGTCTTAACGTTTCAGTCCTAAGGTTAACTCTTAGGGTTAAATCTGTAAGGTCAACACTTAAGGTTAACTCTTAGGGTTAAGTTTAGGGTTAAGCCTTAAGGTTACATCTTCAAGTTAAATATTAAGGTTAAGTCTTAGGGTTATTTCTTAAGTTTAAGTCTGAGGGTTATATCTGAGCGTTCATTATTAAGTTGAAGTCTTAGAGTTCATTCTCAGGGTTAAGTCTTCAAGTTACTTCTTAAGGTTGAGGCTTAGGGTTAAGTTTTAAGGTTAAGTCCGAATGTTACATCTTAAAGTTAAGTCTTAGGGTTAAATCTCAGTGTTAAGTCTCAAGGTTAGGTCTCAGGGTAGAAGTCGTAAGGTTGTGTCTTAATGTTCAGTCTTATTGTTAAGTCTTAAAAGTTATATTTTAGGGTTCAGTCTTAGGGTTAAATTTTAAGGTTAAGTCTTTAGGTGAAGTCTTATGGCTTGAGTCTTAGGGTTAAGTCTAAAGTTTAATTCATAACTTGAAGTCTTAGACTTAAGTCTTGGGGCTAAGTCTTAGGGTTAAGTCTTAAATCTTAGGTTTAAGTCTCAGTGTTGAGTCTTAGGGATAAGTCTTTGAATTAAGTCTTCAGGTTTTGTCTTAAGGTTTAACCTTAAGTTTAAGTCATAGGGTTAAGTCTTAGGGTTAAGTATTGAGTGTAAATCTTAAGGTTACGCTTTAAGGTTAAGTCTTAATGGTACATCTTCAAGTTAAGTCTTAGCATTAAGACTTAGGGTTAAATCCCAGGGTTAAATTTCAAGGTAAAGTCTCAAGGTTAAGTCTCAGGGTTACGTGGTCAAGTTGTGTCTTAGGATTCAGTCTTAGGGTTAAGTTTTGAAGTTAAACTTGAGGTTAAGTCTTAGGGTTAAGTCTCAGGATTATGTCTTAGGGATAAGTCTTAAGTTTAAACCTTAAGCTTAAGTCTTAGGGTTAAGCCTTAAGGTTAAGTGTCAGGGTTAATTCCTAAAGGTTAAGTCTTAAGTTTACATCTCATAGATTGAGCCTTAGGGTTAATTAAGTCTTAAGTTTACATCTCATAGATTGAGTCTTAGGGTTAAGTCTTCATCTTAAGTCTTAGGGTTAAGTCTTAGAGTACAATCTTGAGGATAAGTCTTATGGTTAAGTCTCAGGGTTAAGTCTTAAGGTTGAGCCTTAAGGTTAAGTCTTAGGGTTAAGCCTTAGAGTTATGTCTTGGGGATAAGTCTTAGGGCTAAGTCTCAGGATTAAGTATCAAGGTTAAAGCTCAAGGATAAGTCTCAGGGCTACGTTTTAGGGTTAAGTCTTGAGGTTAAATCTTAGGTTTAAGTCTCAGTTTTCAGTTTTAGGGATAAGTCTTATGGATAAATTTCACGACTAAGTCTCAGGGCTGAGTCTTAAGGTTAAAACTTAACGTGAAGTCTTAGGGTTAAGTCTTATGGTTAAATCTTAATGTTAAATCGTAATTTTAAGTCTTAGCGTTCAGTCTAAAGTTTAAATCACAAGCTGAAGTCTTAGGGTTAACTCTTTAGAGTTACGTCTTGGGGATAAGTCTTAGGGTTAAGTCTTAACGTTTCAGTCCTAAGGTTAACTCTTAGGGTTAAATCTGTAAGGTCAACACTTAAGGTTAACTCTTAGGGTTAAGTTTAGGGTTAAGCCTTAAGGTTACATCTTCAAGTTAAATATTAAGGTTAAGTCTTAGGGTTATTTCTTAAGTTTAAGTCTGAGGGTTATATCTGAGCGTTCATTAGGAAGTTGAAGTCTTAGAGTTCATTCTCAGGGTTAAGTCTTCAAGTTACTTCTTAAGGTTGAGACTTAGGGTTAAGTTTTAAGGTTAAGTCCGAATGTTACATCTTAAAGTTAAGTCTTAGGGTTAAATCTCAGTGTTAAGTCTCAAGGTTAGGTCTCAGGGTAGAAGTCGTAAGGTTGTGTCTTAATGTTCAGTCTTATTGTTAAGTCTTAAAAGTTATATTTTAGGGTTCAGTCTTAGGGTTAAATTTTAAGGTTAAGTCTTTAGGTGAAGTCTTATGGCTTGAGTCTTAGGGTTAAGTCTAAAGTTTAATTCATAACTTGAAGTCTTAGACTTAAGTCTTGGGGCTAAGTCTTAGGGTTAAGTCTTAAATCTTAGGTTTAAGTCTCAGTGTTGAGTCTTAGGGATAAGTCTTTGAATTAAGTCTTCAGGTTTTGTCTTAAGGTTTAACCTTAAGTTTAAGTCATAGGGTTAAGTCTTAGGGTTAAGTATTGAGTGTAAATCTTAAGGTTACGCTTTAAGGTTAAGTCTTAATGGTACATCTTCAAGTTAAGTCTTAGCATTAAGACTTAGGGTTAAATCCCAGGGTTAAATTTCAAGGTAAAGTCTCAAGGTTAAGTCTCAGGGTTACGTGGTCAAGTTGTGTCTTAGGATTCAGTCTTAGGGTTAAGTTTTGAAGTTAAACTTGAGGTTAAGTCTTAGGGTTAAGTCTCAGGATTATGTCTTAGGGATAAGTCTTAAGTTTAAACCTTAAGCTTAAGTCTTAGGGTTAAGCCTTAAGGTTAAGTGTCAGGGTTAATTCCTAAAGGTTAAGTCTTAAGTTTACATCTCATAGATTGAGCCTTAGGGTTAATTAAGTCTTAAGTTTACATCTCATAGATTGAGTCTTAGGGTTAAGTCTTCATCTTAAGTCTTAGGGTTAAGTCTTAGAGTACAATCTTGAGGATAAGTCTTATGGTTAAGTCTCAGGGTTAAGTCTTAAGGTTGAGCCTTAAGGTTAAGTCTTAGGGTTAAGCCTTAGAGTTATGTCTTGGGGATAAGTCTTAGGGCTAAGTCTCAGGATTAAGTATCAAGGTTAAAGCTCAAGGATAAGTCTCAGGGCTACGTTTTAGGGTTAAGTCTTCAGGTTAAATCTTAGGTTTAAGTCTCAGTTTTCAGTTTTAGGGATAAGTCTTATGGATAAATTTCACGACTAAGTCTCAGGGCTGAGTCTTAAGGTTAAAACTTAACCTGAAGTCTTAGGGTTAAGTCTTATGGTTAAATCTTAATGTTAAATCGTAATTTTAAGTCTTAGCGTTCAGTCTAAAGTTTAAATCACAAGCTGAAGTCTTAGGGTTAACTCTTTAGAGTTACGTCTTGGGGATAAGTCTTAGGGTTAAGTCTTAACGTTTCAGTCCTAAGGTTAACTCTTAGGGTTAAATCTGTAAGGTCAACACTTAAGGTTAACTCTTAGGGTTAAGTTTAGGGTTAAGCCTTAAGGTTACATCTTCAAGTTAAATATTAAGGTTAAGTCTTAGGGTTATTTCTTAAGTTTAAGTCTGAGGGTTATATCTGAGCGTTCATTAGGAAGTTGAAGTCTTAGAGTTCATTCTCAGGGTTAAGTCTTCAAGTTACTTCTTAAGGTTGAGGCTTAGGGTTAAGTTTTAAGGTTAAGTCCGAATGTTACATCTTAAAGTTAAGTCTTAGGGTTAAATCTCAGTGTTAAGTCTCAAGGTTAGGTCTCAGGGTAGAAGTCGTAAGGTTGTGTCTTAATGTTCAGTCTTATTGTTAAGTCTTAAAAGTTATATTTTAGGGTTCAGTCTTAGGGTTAAATTTTAAGGTTAAGTCTTAAGGTGAAGTCTTATGGCTTGAGTCTTAGGGTTAAGTCTAAAGTTTAATTCATAAGTTTAAGTCTTAGACTTAAGTCTTGGGGCTAAGTCTTAGGGTTAAGTCTTAAATCTTAGGTTTAAGTCTCAGTGTTGAGTCTTAGGGATAAGTCTTTGAATTAAGTCTTCAGGTTTTGTCTTAAGGTTTAACCTTAAGTTTAAGTCATAGGGTTAAGTCTTAGGGTTAAGTATTGAGTGTAAATCTTAAGGTTACGCTTTAAGGTTAAGTCTTAATGGTACATCTTCAAGTTAAGTCTTAGCATTAAGACTTAGGGTTAAATCCCAGGGTTAAATTTCAAGGTAAAGTCTCAAGGTTAAGTCTCAGGGTTACGTGGTCAAGTTGTGTCTTAGGATTCAGTCTTAGGGTTAAGTTTTGAAGTTAAACTTGAGGTTAAGTCTTAGGGTTAAGTCTCAGGATTATGTCTTAGGGATAAGTCTTAATGTGAAGTCCTAAGTTTAAACCTTAAGCTTAAGTCTTAGGGTTAAGCCTTAAGGTTAAGTGTCAGGGTTAATTCCTAAAGGTTAAGTCTTAAGTTTACATCTCATAGATTGAGCCTTAGGGTTAATTAAGTCTTAAGTTTACATCTCATAGATTGAGTCTTAGGGTTAAGTCTTCATCTTAAGTCTTAGGGTTAAGTCTTAGAGTACAATCTTGAGGATAAGTCTTATGGTTAAGTCTCAGGGTTAAGTCTTAATGTTAAGTCTTAAGGTTGAGCCTTAGGGTTAAGCCTTAGAGTTATGTCTTGGGGATAAGTCTTAGGGCTAAGTCTCAGGATTAAGTATCAAGGTTAAAGCTCAAGGATAAGTCTCAGGGCTACGTTTTAGGGTTAAGTCTTGAGGTTAAATCTTAGGTTTAAGTCTCAGTTTTCAGTTTTAGGGATAAGTCTTATGGATAAATTTCACGACTAAGTCTCAGGGCTGAGTCTTAAGGTTAAAACTTAACCTGAAGTCTTAGGGTTAAGTCTTATGGTTAAATCTTAATGTTAAATCGTAATTTTAAGTCTTAGCGTTCAGTCTAAAGTTTAAATCACAAGCTGAAGTCTTAGGGTTAACTCTTTAGAGTTACGTCTTGGGGATAAGTCTTAGGGTTAAGTCTTAACGTTTCAGTCCTAAGGTTAACTCTTAGGGTTAAATCTGTAAGGTCAACACTTAAGGTTAACTCTTAGGGTTAAGTTTAGGGTTAAGCCTTAAGGTTACATCTTCAAGTTAAATATTAAGGTTAAGTCTTAGGGTTATTTCTTAAGTTTAAGTCTGAGGGTTATATCTGAGCGTTCATTATTAAGTTGAAGTCTTAGAGTTCATTCTCAGGGTTAAGTCTTCAAGTTACTTCTTAAGGTTGAGGCTTAGGGTTAAGTTTTAAGGTTAAGTCCGAATGTTACATCTTAAAGTTAAGTCTTAGGGTTAAATCTCAGTGTTAAGTCTCAAGGTTAGGTCTCAGGGTAGGAGTCGTAAGGTTGTGTCTTAATGTTCAGTCTTATTGTTAAGTCTTAAAAGTTATATTTTAGGGTTCAGTCTTAGGGTTAAATTTTAAGGTTAAGTCTTAAGGTGAAGTCTTATGGCTTGAGTCTTAGGGTTAAGTCTAAAGTTTAATTCATAACTTGAAGTCTTAGACTTAAGTCTTGGGGCTAAGTCTTAGGGTTAAGTCTTAAATCTTAGGTTTAAGTCTCAGTGTTGAGTCTTAGGGATAAGTCTTTGAATTAAGTCTTCAGGTTTTGTCTTAAGGTTTAACCTTAAGTTTAAGTCATAGGGTTAAGTCTTAGGGTTAAGTATTGAGTGTAAATCTTAAGGTTACGCTTTAAGGTTAAGTCTTAATGGTACATCTTCAAGTTAAGTCTTAGCATTAAGACTTAGGGTTAAATCCCAGGGTTAAATTTGAAGGTAAAGTCTCAAGGTTAAGTCTCAGGGTTACGTGGTCAAGTTGTGTCTTAGGATTCAGTCTTAGGGTTAAGTTTTGAAGTTAAACTTGAGGTTAAGTCTTAGGGTTAAGTCTCAGGATTATGTCTTAGGGATAAGTCTTAAGTTTAAACCTTAAGCTTAAGTCTTAGGGTTAAGCCTTAAGGTTAAGTGTCAGGGTTAATTCCTAAAGGTTAAGTCTTAAGTTTACATCTCATAGATTGAGCCTTAGGGTTAATTAAGTCTTAAGTTTACATCTCATAGATTGAGTCTTAGGGTTAAGTCTTCATCTTAAGTCTTAGGGTTAAGTCTTAGAGTACAATCTTGAGGATAAGTCTTATGGTTAAGTCTCAGGGTTAAGTCTTAATGTTAAGTCTTAAGGTTGAGCCTTAGGGTTAAGCCTTAGAGTTATGTCTTGGGGATAAGTCTTAGGGCTAAGTCTCAGGATTAAGTATCAAGGTTAAAGCTCAAGGATAAGTCTCAGGGCTACGTTTTAGGGTTAAGTCTTCAGGTTAAATCTTAGGTTTAAGTCTCAGTTTTCAGTTTTAGGGATAAGTCTTATGGATAAATTTCACGACTAAGTCTCAGGGCTGAGTCTTAAGGTTAAAACTTAACCTGAAGTCTTAGGGTTAAGTCTTATGGTTAAATCTTAATGTTAAATCGTAATTTTAAGTCTTAGCGTTCAGTCTGAAGTTTAAATCACAAGCTGAAGTCTTAGGGTTAACTCTTTAGAGTTACGTCTTGGGGATAAGTCTTAGGGTTAAGTCTTAACGTTTCAGTCCTAAGGTTAACTCTTAGGGTTAAATCTGTAAGGTCAACACTTAAGGTTAACTCTTAGGGTTAAGTTTAGGGTTAAGCCTTAAGGTTACATCTTCAAGTTAAATATTAAGGTTAAGTCTTAGGGTTATTTCTTAAGTTTAAGTCTGAGGGTTATATCTGAGCGTTAATTATTAAGTTGAAGTCTTAGAGTTCATTCTCAGGGTTAAGTCTTCAAGTTACTTCTTAAGGTTGAGACTTAGGGTTAAGTTTTAAGGTTAAGTCCGAATGTTACATCTTAAAGTTAAGTCTTAGGGTTAAATCTCAGTGTTAAGTCTCAAGGTTAGGTCTCAGGGTAGAAGTCGTAAGGTTGTGTCTTAATGTTCAGTCTTATTGTTAAGTCTTAAAAGTTATATTTTAGGGTTCAGTCTTAGGGTTAAATTTTAAGGTTAAGTCTTTAGGTGAAGTCTTATGGCTTGAGTCTTAGGGTTAAGTCTAAAGTTTAATTCATAACTTGAAGTCTTAGACTTAAGTCTTGGGGCTAAGTCTTAGGGTTAAGTCTTAAATCTTAGGTTTAAGTCTCAGTGTTGAGTCTTAGGGATAAGTCTTTGAATTAAGTCTTCAGGTTTTGTCTTAAGGTTTAACCTTAAGTTTAAGTCATAGGGTTAAGTCTTAGGGTTAAGTATTGAGTGTAAATCTTAAGGTTACGCTTTAAGGTTAAGTCTTAATGGTACATCTTCAAGTTAAGTCTTAGCATTAAGACTTAGGGTTAAATCCCAGGGTTAAATTTCAAGGTAAAGTCTCAAGGTTAAGTCTCAGGGTTACGTGGTCAAGTTGTGTCTTAGGATTCAGTCTTAGGGTTAAGTTTTGAAGTTAAACTTGAGGTTAAGTCTTAGGGTTAAGTCTCAGGATTATGTCTTAGGGATAAGTCTTAAGTTTAAACCTTAAGCTTAAGTCTTAGGGTTAAGCCTTAAGGTTAAGTGTCAGGGTTAATTCCTAAAGGTTAAGTCTTAAGTTTACATCTCATAGATTGAGCCTTAGGGTTAATTAAGTCTTAAGTTTACATCTCATAGATTGAGTCTTAGGGTTAAGTCTTCATCTTAAGTCTTAGGGTTAAGTCTTAGAGTACAATCTTGAGGATAAGTCTTATGGTTAAGTCTCAGGGTTAAGTCTTAATGTTAAGTCTTAAGGTTGAGCCTTAGGGTTAAGCCTTAGAGTTATGTCTTGGGGATAAGTCTTAGGGCTAAGTCTCAGGATTAAGTATCAAGGTTAAAGCTCAAGGATAAGTCTCAGGGCTACGTTTTAGGGTTAAGTCTTCAGGTTAAATCTTAGGTTTAAGTCTCAGTTTTCAGTTTTAGGGATAAGTCTTATGGATAAATTTCACGACTAAGTCTCAGGGCTGAGTCTTAAGGTTAAAACTTAACCTGAAGTCTTAGGGTTAAGTCTTATGGTTAAATCTTAATGTTAAATCGTAATTTTAAGTCTTAGCGTTCAGTCTGAAGTTTAAATCACAAGCTGAAGTCTTAGGGTTAACTCTTTAGAGTTACGTCTTGGGGATAAGTCTTAGGGTTAAGTCTTAACGTTTCAGTCCTAAGGTTAACTCTTAGGGTTAAATCTGTAAGGTCAACACTTAAGGTTAACTCTTAGGGTTAAGTTTAGGGTTAAGCCTTAAGGTTACATCTTCAAGTTAAATATTAAGGTTAAGTCTTAGGGTTATTTCTTAAGTTTAAGTCTGAGGGTTATATCTGAGCGTTCATTAGGAAGTTGAAGTCTTAGAGTTCATTCTCAGGGTTAAGTCTTCAAGTTACTTCTTAAGGTTGAGACTTAGGGTTAAGTTTTAAGGTTAAGTCCGAATGTTACATCTTAAAGTTAAGTCTTAGGGTTAAATCTCAGTGTTAAGTCTCAAGGTTAGGTCTCAGGGTAGAAGTCGTAAGGTTGTGTCTTAATGTTCAGTCTTATTGTTAAGTCTTAAAAGTTATATTTTAGGGTTCAGTCTTAGGGTTAAATTTTAAGGTTAAGTCTTTAGGTGAAGTCTTATGGCTTGAGTCTTAGGGTTAAGTCTAAAGTTTAATTCATAACTTGAAGTCTTAGACTTAAGTCTTGGGGCTAAGTCTTAGGGTTAAGTCTTAAATCTTAGGTTTAAGTCTCAGTGTTGAGTCTTAGGGATAAGTCTTTGAATTAAGTCTTCAGGTTTTGTCTTAAGGTTTAACCTTAAGTTTAAGTCATAGGGTTAAGTCTTAGGGTTAAGTATTGAGTGTAAATCTTAAGGTTACGCTTTAAGGTTAAGTCTTAATGGTACATCTTCAAGTTAAGTCTTAGCATTAAGACTTAGGGTTAAATCCCAGGGTTAAATTTCAAGGTAAAGTCTCAAGGTTAAGTCTCAGGGTTACGTGGTCAAGTTGTGTCTTAGGATTCAGTCTTAGGGTTAAGTTTTGAAGTTAAACTTGAGGTTAAGTCTTAGGGTTAAGTCTCAGGATTATGTCTTAGGGATAAGTCTTAAGTTTAAACCTTAAGCTTAAGTCTTAGGGTTAAGCCTTAAGGTTAAGTGTCAGGGTTAATTCCTAAAGGTTAAGTCTTAAGTTTACATCTCATAGATTGAGCCTTAGGGTTAATTAAGTCTTAAGTTTACATCTCATAGATTGAGTCTTAGGGTTAAGTCTTCATCTTAAGTCTTAGGGTTAAGTCTTAGAGTACAATCTTGAGGATAAGTCTTATGGTTAAGTCTCAGGGTTAAGTCTTAAGGTTGAGCCTTAAGGTTGAGCCTTAGGGTTAAGCCTTAGAGTTATGTCTTGGGGATAAGTCTTAGGGCTAAGTCTCAGGATTAAGTATCAAGGTTAAAGCTCAAGGATAAGTCTCAGGGCTACGTTTTAGGGTTAAGTCTTCAGGTTAAATCTTAGGTTTAAGTCTCAGTTTTCAGTTTTAGGGATAAGTCTTATGGATAAATTTCACGACTAAGTCTCAGGGCTGAGTCTTAAGGTTAAAACTTAACCTGAAGTCTTAGGGTTAAGTCTTATGGTTAAATCTTAATGTTAAATCGTAATTTTAAGTCTTAGCGTTCAGTCTAAAGTTTAAATCACAAGCTGAAGTCTTAGGGTTAACTCTTTAGAGTTACGTCTTGGGGATAAGTCTTAGGGTTAAGTCTTAACGTTTCAGTCCTAAGGTTAACTCTTAGGGTTAAATCTGTAAGGTCAACACTTAAGGTTAACTCTTAGGGTTAAGTTTAGGGTTAAGCCTTAAGGTTACATCTTCAAGTTAAATATTAAGGTTAAGTCTTAGGGTTATTTCTTAAGTTTAAGTCTGAGGGTTATATCTGAGCGTTCATTATTAAGTTGAAGTCTTAGAGTTCATTCTCAGGGTTAAGTCTTCAAGTTACTTCTTAAGGTTGAGGCTTAGGGTTAAGTTTTAAGGTTAAGTCCGAATGTTACATCTTAAAGTTAAGTCTTAGGGTTAAATCTCAGTGTTAAGTCTCAAGGTTAGGTCTCAGGGTAGGAGTCGTAAGGTTGTGTCTTAATGTTCAGTCTTATTGTTAAGTCTTAAAAGTTATATTTTAGGGTTCAGTCTTAGGGTTAAATTTTAAGGTTAAGTCTTCAGGTGAAGTCTTATGGCTTGAGTCTTAGGGTTAAGTCTAAAGTTTAATTCATAACTTGAAGTCTTAGACTTAAGTCTTGGGGCTAAGTCTTAGGGTTAAGTCTTAAATCTTAGGTTTAAGTCTCAGTGTTGAGTCTTAGGGATAAGTCTTTGAATTAAGTCTTCAGGTTTTGTCTTAAGGTTTAACCTTAAGTTTAAGTCATAGGGTTAAGTCTTAGGGTTAAGTATTGAGTGTAAATCTTAAGGTTACGCTTTAAGGTTAAGTCTTAATGGTACATCTTCAAGTTAAGTCTTAGCATTAAGACTTAGGGTTAAATCCCAGGGTTAAATTTCAAGGTAAAGTCTCAAGGTTAAGTCTCAGGGTTACGTGGTCAAGTTGTGTCTTAGGATTCAGTCTTAGGGTTAAGTTTTGAAGTTAAACTTGAGGTTAAGTCTTAGGGTTAAGTCTCAGGATTATGTCTTAGGGATAAGTCTTAAGTTTAAACCTTAAGCTTAAGTCTTAGGGTTAAGCCTTAAGGTTAAGTGTCAGGGTTAATTCCTAAAGGTTAAGTCTTAAGTTTACATCTCATAGATTGAGCCTTAGGGTTAATTAAGTCTTAAGTTTACATCTCATAGATTGAGTCTTAGGGTTAAGTCTTCATCTTAAGTCTTAGAGTACAATCTTGAGGATAAGTCTTATGGTTAAGTCTCAGGGTTAAGTCTTAATGTTAAGTCTTAAAGTTGAGCCTTAAGGTTAAGTCTTAGGGTTAAGCCTTAGAGTTATGTCTTGGGGATAAGTCTTAGGGCTAAGTCTCAGGATTAAGTATCAAGGTTAAAGCTCAAGGATAAGTCTCAGGGCTACGTTTTAGGGTTAAGTCTTGAGGTTAAATCTTAGGTTTAAGTCTCAGTTTTCAGTTTTAGGGATAAGTCTTATGGATAAATTTCACGACTAAGTCTCAGGGCTGAGTCTTAAGGTTAAAACTTAACCTGAAGTCTTAGGGTTAAGTCTTATGGTTAAATCTTAATGTTAAATCGTAATTTTAAGTCTTAGCGTTCAGTCTAAAGTTTAAATCACAAGCTGAAGTCTTAGGGTTAACTCTTTAGAGTTACGTCTTGGGGATAAGTCTTAGGGTTAAGTCTTAACGTTTCAGTCCTAAGGTTAACTCTTAGGGTTAAATCTGTAAGGTCAACACTTAAGGTTAACTCTTAGGGTTAAGTTTAGGGTTAAGCCTTAAGGTTACATCTTCAAGTTAAATATTAAGGTTAAGTCTTAGGGTTATTTCTTAAGTTTAAGTCTGAGGGTTATATCTGAGCGTTAATTATTAAGTTGAAGTCTTAGAGTTCATTCTCAGGGTTAAGTCTTCAAGTTACTTCTTAAGGTTGAGACTTAGGGTTAAGTTTTAAGGTTAAGTCCGAATGTTACATCTTAAAGTTAAGTCTTAGGGTTAAATCTCAGTGTTAAGTCTCAAGGTTAGGTCTCAGGGTAGAAGTCGTAAGGTTGTGTCCTAATGTTCAGTCTTATTGTTAAGTCTTAAAAGTTATATTTTAGGGTTCAGTCTTAGGGTTAAATTTTAAGGTTAAGTCTTAAGGTGAAGTCTTATGGCTTGAGTCTTAGGGTTAAGTCTAAAGTTTAATTCATAACTTGAAGTCTTAGACTTAAGTCTTGGGGCTAAGTCTTAGGGTTAAGTCTTAAATCTTAGGTTTAAGTCTCAGTGTTGAGTCTTAGGGATAAGTCTTTGAATTAAGTCTTCAGGTTTTGTCTTAAGGTTTAACCTTAAGTTTAAGTCATAGGGTTAAGTCTTAGGGTTAAGTATTGAGTGTAAATCTTAAGGTTACGTTTTAAGGTTAAGTCTTAATGGTACATCTCAAAGTTAAGTCTTAGCATTAAGACTTAGGGTTAAATCCCAGGGTTAAATTTCAAGGTAAAGTCTCAAGGTTAAGTCTCAGGGTTACGTGGTCAAGTTGTGTCTTAGGATTCAGTCTTAGGGTTAAGTTTTGAAGTTAAACTTGAGGTTAAGTCTTAGGGTTAAGTCTCAGGATTATGTCTTAGGGATAAGTCTTAAGTTTAAACCTTAAGCTTAAGTCTTAGGGTTAAGCCTTAAGGTTAAGTGTCAGGGTTAATTCCTAAAGGTTAAGTCTTAAGTTTACATCTCATAGATTGAGCCTTAGGGTTAATTAAGTCTTAAGTTTACATCTCATAGATTGAGTCTTAGGGTTAAGTCTTCATCTTAAGTCTTAGGGTTAAGTCTTAGAGTACAATCTTGAGGATAAGTCTTATGGTTAAGTCTCAGGGTTAAGTCTTAATGTTAAGTCTTAAGGTTGAGCCTTAGGGTTAAGCCTTAGAGTTATGTCTTGGGGATAAGTCTTAGGGCTAAGTCTCAGGATTAAGTATCAAGGTTAAAGCTCAAGGATAAGTCTCAGGGCTACGTTTTAGGGTTAAGTCTTCAGGTTAAATCTTAGGTTTAAGTCTCAGTTTTCAGTTTTAGGGATAAGTCTTATGGATAAATTTCACGACTAAGTCTCAGGGCTGAGTCTTAAGGTTAAAACTTAACCTGAAGTCTTAGGGTTAAGTCTTATGGTTAAATCTTAATGTTAAATCGTAATTTTAAGTCTTAGCGTTCAGTCTAAAGTTTAAATCACAAGCTGAAGTCTTAGGGTTAACTCTTTAGAGTTACGTCTTGGGGATAAGTCTTAGGGTTAAGTCTTAACGTTTCAGTCCTAAGGTTAACTCTTAGGGTTAAATCTGTAAGGTCAACACTTAAGGTTAACTCTTAGGGTTAAGTTTAGGGTTAAGCCTTAAGGTTACATCTTCAAGTTAAATATTAAGGTTAAGTCTTAGGGTTATTTCTTAAGTTTAAGTCTGAGGGTTATATCTGAGCGTTCATTAGGAAGTTGAAGTCTTAGAGTTCATTCTCAGGGTTAAGTCTTCAAGTTACTTCTTAAGGTTGAGACTTAGGGTTAAGTTTTAAGGTTAAGTCCGAATGTTACATCTTAAAGTTAAGTCTTAGGGTTAAATCTCAGTGTTAAGTCTCAAGGTTAGGTCTCAGGGTAGAAGTCGTAAGGTTGTGTCTTAATGTTCAGTCTTATTGTTAAGTCTTAAAAGTTATATTTTAGGGTTCAGTCTTAGGGTTAAATTTTAAGGTTAAGTCTTTAGGTGAAGTCTTATGGCTTGAGTCTTAGGGTTAAGTCTAAAGTTTAATTCATAACTTGAAGTCTTAGACTTAAGTCTTGGGGCTAAGTCTTAGGGTTAAGTCTTAAATCTTAGGTTTAAGTCTCAGTGTTGAGTCTTAGGGATAAGTCTTTGAATTAAGTCTTCAGGTTTTGTCTTAAGGTTTAACCTTAAGTTTAAGTCATAGGGTTAAGTCTTAGGGTTAAGTATTGAGTGTAAATCTTAAGGTTACGCTTTAAGGTTAAGTCTTAATGGTACATCTTCAAGTTAAGTCTTAGCATTAAGACTTAGGGTTAAATCCCAGGGTTAAATTTCAAGGTAAAGTCTCAAGGTTAAGTCTCAGGGTTACGTGGTCAAGTTGTGTCTTAGGATTCAGTCTTAGGGTTAAGTTTTGAAGTTAAACTTGAGGTTAAGTCTTAGGGTTAAGTCTCAGGATTATGTCTTAGGGATAAGTCTTAAGTTTAAACCTTAAGCTTAAGTCTTAGGGTTAAGCCTTAAGGTTAAGTGTCAGGGTTAATTCCTAAACGTTAAGTCTTAAGTTTACATCTCATAGATTGAGCCTTAGGGTTAATTAAGTCTTAAGTTTACATCTCATAGATTGAGTCTTAGGGTTAAGTCTTCATCTTAAGTCTTAGGGTTAAGTCTTAGAGTACAATCTTGAGGATAAGTCTTATGGTTAAGTCTCAGGGTTAAGTCTTAAGGTTGAGCCTTAAGGTTAAGTCTTAGGGTTAAGCCTTAGAGTTATGTCTTGGGGATAAGTCTTAGGGCTAAGTCTCAGGATTAAGTATCAAGGTTAAAGCTCAAGGATAAGTCTCAGGGCTACGTTTTAGGGTTAAGTCTTGAGGTTAAATCTTAGGTTTAAGTCTCAGTTTTCAGTTTTAGGGATAAGTCTTATGGATAAATTTCACGACTAAGTCTCAGGGTTGAGTCTTAAGGTTAAAACTTAACCTGAAGTCTTAGGGTTAAGTCTTATGGTTAAATCTTAATGTTAAATCGTAATTTTAAGTCTTAGCGTTCAGTCTAAAGTTTAAATCACAAGCTGAAGTCTTAGGGTTAACTCTTTAGAGTTACGTCTTGGGGATAAGTCTTAGGGTTAAGTCTTAACGTTTCAGTCCTAAGGTTAACTCTTAGGGTTAAATCTGTAAGGTCAACACTTAAGGTTAACTCTTAGGGTTAAGTTTAGGGTTAAGCCTTAAGGTTACATCTTCAAGTTAAATATTAAGGTTAAGTCTTAGGGTTATTTCTTAAGTTTAAGTCTGAGGGTTATATCTGAGCGTTCATTAGGAAGTTGAAGTCTTAGAGTTCATTCTCAGGGTTAAGTCTTCAAGTTACTTCTTAAGGTTGAGGCTTAGGGTTAAGTTTTAAGGTTAAGTCCGAATGTTACATCTTAAAGTTAAGTCTTAGGGTTAAATCTCAGTGTTAAGTCTCAAGGTTAGGTCTCAGGGTAGAAGTCGTAAGGTTGTGTCTTAATGTTCAGTCTTATTGTTAAGTCTTAAAAGTTATATTTTAGGGTTCAGTCTTAGGGTTAAATTTTAAGGTTAAGTCTTCAGGTGAAGTCTTATGGCTTGAGTCTTAGGGTTAAGTCTAAAGTTTAATTCATAACTTGAAGTCTTAGACTTAAGTCTTGGGGCTAAGTCTTAGGGTTAAGTCTTAAATCTTAGGTTTAAGTCTCAGTGTTCAGTCTTAGGGATAAGTCTTTGAATTAAGTCTTCAGGTTTTGTCTTAAGGTTTAACCTTAAGTTTAAGTCATAGGGTTAAGTCTTAGGGTTAAGTATTGAGTGTAAATCTTAAGGTTACGCTTTAAGGTTAAGTCTTAATGGTACATCTTCAAGTTAAGTCTTAGCATTAAGACTTAGGGTTAAATCCCAGGGTTAAATTTCAAGGTAAAGTCTCAAGGTTAAGTCTCAGGGTTACGTGGTCAAGTTGTGTCTTAGGATTCAGTCTTAGGGTTAAGTTTTGAAGTTAAACTTGAGGTTAAGTCTTAGGGTTAAGTCTCAGGATTATGTCTTAGGGATAAGTCTTAAGTTTAAACCTTAAGCTTAAGTCTTAGGGTTAAGCCTTAAGGTTAAGTGTCAGGGTTAATTCCTAAAGGTTAAGTCTTAAGTTTACATCTCATAGATTGAGTCTTAGGGTTAATTAAGTCTTAAGTTTACATCTCATAGATTGAGTCTTAGGGTTAAGTCTTCATCTTAAGTCTTAGGGTTAAGTCTTAGAGTACAATCTTGAGGATAAGTCTTATGGTTAAGTCTCAGGGTTAAGTCTTAATGTTAAGTCTTAAGGTTGAGCCTTAGGGTTAAGCCTTAGAGTTATGTCTTGGGGATAAGTCTTAGGGCTAAGTCTCAGGATTAAGTATCAAGGTTAAAGCTCAAGGATAAGTCTCAGGGCTACGTTTTAGGGTTAAGTCTTCAGGTTAAATCTTAGGTTTAAGTCTCAGTTTTCAGTTTTAGGGATAAGTCTTATGGATAAATTTCACGACTAAGTCTCAGGGCTGAGTCTTAAGGTTAAAACTTAACGTGAAGTCTTAGGGTTAAGTCTTATGGTTAAATCTTAATGTTAAATCGTAATTTTAAGTCTTAGCGTTCAGTCTAAAGTTTAAATCACAAGCTGAAGTCTTAGGGTTAACTCTTTAGAGTTACGTCTTGGGGATAAGTCTTAGGGTTAAGTCTTAACGTTTCAGTCCTAAGGTTAACTCTTAGGGTTAAATCTGTAAGGTCAACACTTAAGGTTAACTCTTAGGGTTAAGTTTAGGGTTAAGCCTTAAGGTTACATCTTCAAGTTAAATATTAAGGTTAAGTCTTAGGGTTATTTCTTAAGTTTAAGTCTGAGGGTTATATCTGAGCGTTCATTAGGAAGTTGAAGTCTTAGAGTTCATTCTCAGGGTTAAGTCTTCAAGTTACTTCTTAAGGTTGAGGCTTAGGGTTAAGTTTTAAGGTTAAGTCCGAATGTTACATCTTAAAGTTAAGTCTTAGGGTTAAATCTCAGTGTTAAGTCTCAAGGTTAGGTCTCAGGGTAGGAGTCGTAAGGTTGTGTCTTAATGTTCAGTCTTATTGTTAAGTCTTAAAAGTTATATTTTAGGGTTCAGTCTTAGGGTTAAATTTTAAGGTTAAGTCTTAAGGTGAAGTCTTATGGCTTGAGTCTTAGGGTTAAGTCTAAAGTTTAATTCATAACTTGAAGTCTTAGACTTAAGTCTTGGGGCTAAGTCTTAGGGTTAAGTCTTAAATCTTAGGTTTAAGTCTCAGTGTTGAGTCTTAGGGATAAGTCTTTGAATTAAGTCTTCAGGTTTTGTCTTAAGGTTTAACCTTAAGTTTAAGTCATAGGGTTAAGTCTTAGGGTTAAGTATTGAGTGTAAATCTTAAGGTTACGCTTTAAGGTTAAGTCTTAATGGTACATCTTCAAGTTAAGTCTTAGCATTAAGACTTAGGGTTAAATCCCAGGGTTAAATTTCAAGGTAAAGTCTCAAGGTTAAGTCTCAGGGTTACGTGGTCAAGTTGTGTCTTAGGATTCAGTCTTAGGGTTAAGTTTTGAAGTTAAACTTGAGGTTAAGTCTTAGGGTTAAGTCTCAGGATTATGTCTTAGGGATAAGTCTTAAGTTTAAACCTTAAGCTTAAGTCTTAGGGTTAAGCCTTAAGGTTAAGTGTCAGGGTTAATTCCTAAAGGTTAAGTCTTAAGTTTACATCTCATAGATTGAGCCTTAGGGTTAATTAAGTCTTAAGTTTACATCTCATAGATTGAGTCTTAGGGTTAAGTCTTCATCTTAAGTCTTAGGGTTAAGTCTTAGAGTACAATCTTGAGGATAAGTCTTATGGTTAAGTCTCAGGGTTAAGTCTTAATGTTAAGTCTTAAGGTTGAGCCTTAGGGTTAAGCCTTAGAGTTATGTCTTGGGGATAAGTCTTAGGGCTAAGTCTCAGGATTAAGTATCAAGGTTAAAGCTCAAGGATAAGTCTCAGGGCTACGTTTTAGGGTTAAGTCTTGAGGTTAAATCTTAGGTTTAAGTCTCAGTTTTCAGTTTTAGGGATAAGTCTTATGGATAAATTTCACGACTAAGTCTCAGGGCTGAGTCTTAAGGTTAAAACTTAACCTGAAGTCTTAGGGTTAAGTCTTATGGTTAAATCTTAATGTTAAATCGTAATTTTAAGTCTTAGCGTTCAGTCTAAAGTTTAAATCACAAGCTGAAGTCTTAGGGTTAACTCTTTAGAGTTACGTCTTGGGGATAAGTCTTAGGGTTAAGTCTTAACGTTTCAGTCCTAAGGTTAACTCTTAGGGTTAAATCTGTAAGGTCAACACTTAAGGTTAACTCTTAGGGTTAAGTTTAGGGTTAAGCCTTAAGGTTACATCTTCAAGTTAAATATTAAGGTTAAGTCTTAGGGTTATTTCTTAAGTTTAAGTCTGAGGGTTATATCTGAGCGTTCATTATTAAGTTGAAGTCTTAGAGTTCATTCTCAGGGTTAAGTCTTCAAGTTACTTCTTAAGGTTGAGGCTTAGGGTTAAGTTTTAAGGTTAAGTCCGAATGTTACATCTTAAAGTTAAGTCTTAGGGTTAAATCTCAGTGTTAAGTCTCAAGGTTAGGTCTCAGGGTAGAAGTCGTAAGGTTGTGTCTTAATGTTCAGTCTTATTGTTAAGTCTTAAAAGTTATATTTTAGGGTTCAGTCTTAGGGTTAAATTTTAAGGTTAAGTCTTCAGGTGAAGTCTTATGGCTTGAGTCTTAGGGTTAAGTCTAAAGTTTAATTCATAACTTGAAGTCTTAGACTTAAGTCTTGGGGCTAAGTCTTAGGGTTAAGTCTTAAATCTTAGGTTTAAGTCTCAGTGTTGAGTCTTAGGGATAAGTCTTTGAATTAAGTCTTCAGGTTTTGTCTTAAGGTTTAACCTTAAGTTTAAGTCATAGGGTTAAGTCTTAGGGTTAAGTATTGAGTGTAAATCTTAAGGTTACGCTTTAAGGTTAAGTCTTAATGGTACATCTTCAAGTTAAGTCTTAGCATTAAGACTTAGGGTTAAATCCCAGGGTTAAATTTCAAGGTAAAGTCTCAAGGTTAAGTCTCAGGGTTACGTGGTCAAGTTGTGTCTTAGGATTCAGTCTTAGGGTTAAGTTTTGAAGTTAAACTTGAGGTTAAGTCTTAGGGTTAAGTCTCAGGATTATGTCTTAGGGATAAGTCTTAAGTTTAAACCTTAAGCTTAAGTCTTAGGGTTAAGCCTTAAGGTTAAGTGTCAGGGTTAATTCCTAAAGGTTAAGTCTTAAGTTTACATCTCATAGATTGAGTCTTAGGGTTCATTAAGTCTTAAGTTTACATCTCATAGATTGAGCCTTAGGGTTAATTAAGTCTTAAGTTTACATCTCATAGATTGAGTCTTAGGGTTAAGTCTTCATCTTAAGTCTTAGGGTTAAGTCTTAGAGTACAATCTTGAGGATAAGTCTTATGGTTAAGTCTCAGGGTTAAGTCTTAATGTTAAGTCTTAAGGTTGAGCCTTAGGGTTAAGCCTTAGAGTTATGTCTTGGGGATAAGTCTTAGGGCTAAGTCTCAGGATTAAGTATCAAGGTTAAAGCTCAAGGATAAGTCTCAGGGCTACGTTTTAGGGTTAAGTCTTGAGGTTAAATCTTAGGTTTAAGTCTCAGTTTTCAGTTTTAGGGATAAGTCTTATGGATAAATTTCACGACTAAGTCTCAGGGCTGAGTCTTAAGGTTAAAACTTAACCTGAAGTCTTAGGGTTAAGTCTTATGGTTAAATCTTAATGTTAAATCGTAATTTTAAGTCTTAGCGTTCAGTCTAAAGTTTAAATCACAAGCTGAAGTCTTAGGGTTAACTCTTTAGAGTTACGTCTTGGGGATAAGTCTTAGGGTTAAGTCTTAACGTTTCAGTCCTAAGGTTAACTCTCAGGGTTAAATCTGTAAGGTCAACACTTAAGGTTAACTCTTAGGGTTAAGTTTAGGGTTAAGCCTTAAGGTTACATCTTCAAGTTAAATATTAAGGTTAAGTCTTAGGGTTATTTCTTAAGTTTAAGTCTGAGGGTTATATCTGAGCGTTCATTAGGAAGTTGAAGTCTTAGAGTTCATTCTCAGGGTTAAGTCTTCAAGTTACTTCTTAAGGTTGAGGCTTAGGGTTAAGTTTTAAGGTTAAGTCCGAATGTTACATCTTAAAGTTAAGTCTTAGGGTTAAATCTCAGTGTTAAGTCTCAAGGTTAGGTCTCAGGGTAGAAGTCGTAAGGTTGTGTCTTAATGTTCAGTCTTATTGTTAAGTCTTAAAAGTTATATTTTAGGGTTCAGTCTTAGGGTTAAATTTTAAGGTTAAGTCTTTAGGTGAAGTCTTATGGCTTGAGTCTTAGGGTTAAGTCTAAAGTTTAATTCATAACTTGAAGTCTTAGACTTAAGTCTTGGGGCTAAGTCTTAGGGTTAAGTCTTAAATCTTAGGTTTAAGTCTCAGTGTTGAGTCTTAGGGATAAGTCTTTGAATTAAGTCTTCAGGTTTTGTCTTAAGGTTTAACCTTAAGTTTAAGTCATAGGGTTAAGTCTTAGGGTTAAGTATTGAGTGTAAATCTTAAGGTTACGCTTTAAGGTTAAGTCTTAATGGTACATCTTCAAGTTAAGTCTTAGCATTAAGACTTAGGGTTAAATCCCAGGGTTAAATTTCAAGGTAAAGTCTCAAGGTTAAGTCTCAGGGTTACGTGGTCAAGTTGTGTCTTAGGATTCAGTCTTAGGGTTAAGTTTTGAAGTTAAACTTGAGGTTAAGTCTTAGGGTTAAGTCTCAGGATTATGTCTTAGGGATAAGTCTTAAGTTTAAACCTTAAGCTTAAGTCTTAGGGTTAAGCCTTAAGGTTAAGTGTCAGGGTTAATTCCTAAAGGTTAAGTCTTAAGTTTACATCTCATAGATTGAGCCTTAGGGTTAATTAAGTCTTAAGTTTACATCTCATAGATTGAGTCTTAGGGTTAAGTCTTCATCTTAAGTCTTAGGGTTAAGTCTTAGAGTACAATCTTGAGGATAAGTCTTATGGTTAAGTCTCAGGGTTAAGTCTTAAGGTTGAGCCTTAAGGTTAAGTCTTAGGGTTAAGCCTTAGAGTTATGTCTTGGGGATAAGTCTTAGGGCTAAGTCTCAGGATTAAGTATCAAGGTTAAAGCTCAAGGATAAGTCTCAGGGCTACGTTTTAGGGTTAAGTCTTGAGGTTAAATCTTAGGTTTAAGTCTCAGTTTTCAGTTTTAGGGATAAGTCTTATGGATAAATTTCACGACTAAGTCTCAGGGTTGAGTCTTAAGGTTAAAACTTAACCTGAAGTCTTAGGGTTAAGTCTTATGGTTAAATCTTAATGTTAAATCGTAATTTTAAGTCTTAGCGTTCAGTCTAAAGTTTAAATCACAAGCTGAAGTCTTAGGGTTAACTCTTTAGAGTTACGTCTTGGGGATAAGTCTTAGGGTTAAGTCTTAACGTTTCAGTCCTAAGGTTAACTCTTAGGGTTAAATCTGTAAGGTCAACACTTAAGGTTAACTCTTAGGGTTAAGTTTAGGGTTAAGCCTTAAGGTTACATCTTCAAGTTAAATATTAAGGTTAAGTCTTAGGGTTATTTCTTAAGTTTAAGTCTGAGGGTTATATCTGAGCGTTCATTAGGAAGTTGAAGTCTTAGAGTTCATTCTCAGGGTTAAGTCTTCAAGTTACTTCTTAAGGTTGAGGCTTAGGGTTAAGTTTTAAGGTTAAGTCCGAATGTTACATCTTAAAGTTAAGTCTTAGGGTTAAATCTCAGTGTTAAGTCTCAAGGTTAGGTCTCAGGGTAGAAGTCGTAAGGTTGTGTCTTAATGTTCAGTCTTATTGTTAAGTCTTAAAAGTTATATTTTAGGGTTCAGTCTTAGGGTTAAATTTTAAGGTTAAGTCTTCAGGTGAAGTCTTATGGCTTGAGTCTTAGGGTTAAGTCTAAAGTTTAATTCATAACTTGAAGTCTTAGACTTAAGTCTTGGGGCTAAGTCTTAGGGTTAAGTCTTAAATCTTAGGTTTAAGTCTCAGTGTTGAGTCTTAGGGATAAGTCTTTGAATTAAGTCTTCAGGTTTTGTCTTAAGGTTTAACCTTAAGTTTAAGTCATAGGGTTAAGTCTTAGGGTTAAGTATTGAGTGTAAATCTTAAGGTTACGCTTTAAGGTTAAGTCTTAATGGTACATCTTCAAGTTAAGTCTTAGCATTAAGACTTAGGGTTAAATCCCAGGGTTAAATTTCAAGGTAAAGTCTCAAGGTTAAGTCTCAGGGTTACGTGGTCAAGTTGTGTCTTAGGATTCAGTCTTAGGGTTAAGTTTTGAAGTTAAACTTGAGGTTAAGTCTTAGGGTTAAGTCTCAGGATTATGTCTTAGGGATAAGTCTTAAGTTTAAACCTTAAGCTTAAGTCTTAGGGTTAAGCCTTAAGGTTAAGTGTCAGGGTTAATTCCTAAAGGTTAAGTCTTAAGTTTACATCTCATAGATTGAGCCTTAGGGTTAATTAAGTCTTAAGTTTACATCTCATAGATTGAGTCTTAGGGTTAAGTCTTCATCTTAAGTCTTAGGGTTAAGTCTTAGAGTACAATCTTGAGGATAAGTCTTATGGTTAAGTCTCAGGGTTAAGTCTTAATGTTAAGTCTTAAGGTTGAGCCTTAGGGTTAAGCCTTAGAGTTATGTCTTGGGGATAAGTCTTAGGGCTAAGTCTCAGGATTAAGTATCAAGGTTAAAGCTCAAGGATAAGTCTCAGGGCTACGTTTTAGGGTTAAGTCTTCAGGTTAAATCTTAGGTTTAAGTCTCAGTTTTCAGTTTTAGGGATAAGTCTTATGGATAAATTTCACGACTAAGTCTCAGGGCTGAGTCTTAAGGTTAAAACTTAACCTGAAGTCTTAGGGTTAAGTCTTATGGTTAAATCTTAATGTTAAATCGTAATTTTAAGTCTTAGCGTTCAGTCTAAAGTTTAAATCACAAGCTGAAGTCTTAGGGTTAACTCTTTAGAGTTACGTCTTGGGGATAAGTCTTAGGGTTAAGTCTTAACGTTTCAGTCCTAAGGTTAACTCTTAGGGTTAAATCTGTAAGGTCAACACTTAAGGTTAACTCTTAGGGTTAAGTTTAGGGTTAAGCCTTAAGGTTACATCTTCAAGTTAAATATTAAGGTTAAGTCTTAGGGTTATTTCTTAAGTTTAAGTCTGAGGGTTATATCTGAGCGTTCATTAGGAAGTTGAAGTCTTAGAGTTCATTCTCAGGGTTAAGTCTTCAAGTTACTTCTTAAGGTTGAGGCTTAGGGTTAAGTTTTAAGGTTAAGTCCGAATGTTACATCTTAAAGTTAAGTCTTAGGGTTAAATCTCAGTGTTAAGTCTCAAGGTTAGGTCTCAGGGTAGAAGTCGTAAGGTTGTGTCTTAATGTTCAGTCTTATTGTTAAGTCTTAAAAGTTATATTTTAGGGTTCAGTCTTAGGGTTAAATTTTAAGGTTAAGTCTTTAGGTGAAGTCTTATGGCTTGAGTCTTAGGGTTAAGTCTAAAGTTTAATTCATAACTTGAAGTCTTAGACTTAAGTCTTGGGGCTAAGTCTTAGGGTTAAGTCTTAAATCTTAGGTTTAAGTCTCAGTGTTGAGTCTTAGGGATAAGTCTTTGAATTAAGTCTTCAGGTTTTGTCTTAAGGTTTAACCTTAAGTTTAAGTCATAGGGTTAAGTCTTAGGGTTAAGTATTGAGTGTAAATCTTAAGGTTACGCTTTAAGGTTAAGTCTTAATGGTACATCTTCAAGTTAAGTCTTAGCATTAAGACTTAGGGTTAAATCCCAGGGTTAAATTTCAAGGTAAAGTCTCAAGGTTAAGTCTCAGGGTTACGTGGTCAAGTTGTGTCTTAGGATTCAGTCTTAGGGTTAAGTTTTGAAGTTAAACTTGAGGTTAAGTCTTAGGGTTAAGTCTCAGGATTATGTCTTAGGGATAAGTCTTAAGTTTAAACCTTAAGCTTAAGTCTTAGGGTTAAGCCTTAAGGTTAAGTGTCAGGGTTAATTCCTAAAGGTTAAGTCTTAAGTTTACATCTCATAGATTGAGCCTTAGGGTTAATTAAGTCTTAAGTTTACATCTCATAGATTGAGTCTTAGGGTTAAGTCTTCATCTTAAGTCTTAGGGTTAAGTTTTAGAGTACAATCTTGAGGATAAGTCTTATGGTTAAGTCTCAGGGTTAAGTCTTAAGGTTGAGCCTTAAGGTTAAGTCTTAGGGTTAAGCCTTAGAGTTATGTCTTGGGGATAAGTCTTAGGGCTAAGTCTCAGGATTAAGTATCAAGGTTAAAGCTCAAGGATAAGTCTCAGGGCTACGTTTTAGGGTTAAGTCTTGAGGTTAAATCTTAGGTTTAAGTCTCAGTTTTCAGTTTTAGGGATAAGTCTTATGGATAAATTTCACGACTAAGTCTCAGGGCTGAGTCTTAAGGTTAAAACTTAACCTGAAGTCTTAGGGTTAAGTCTTATGGTTAAATCTTAATGTTAAATCATAATTTTAAGTCTTAGCGTTCAGTCTAAAGTTTAAATCACAAGCTGAAGTCTTAGGGTTAACTCTTTAGAGTTACGTCTTGGGGATAAGTCTTAGGGTTAAGTCTTAACGTTTCAGTCCTAAGGTTAACTCTTAGGGTTAAATCTGTAAGGTCAACACTTAAGGTTAACTCTTAGGGTTAAGTTTAGGGTTAAGCCTTAAGGTTACATCTTCAAGTTAAATATTAAGGTTAAGTCTTAGGGTTATTTCTTAAGTTTAAGTCTGAGGGTTATATCTGAGCGTTCATTATTAAGTTGAAGTCTTAGAGTTCATTCTCAGGGTTAAGTCTTCAAGTTACTTCTTAAGGTTGAGACTTAGGGTTAAGTTTTAAGGTTAAGTCCGAATGTTACATCTTAAAGTTAAGTCTTAGGGTTAAATCTCAGTGTTAAGTCTCAAGGTTAGGTCTCAGGGTAGAAGTCGTAAGGTTGTGTCTTAATGTTCAGTCTTATTGTTAAGTCTTAAAAGTTATATTTTAGGGTTCAGTCTTAGGGTTAAATTTTAAGGTTAAGTCTTCAGGTGAAGTCTTATGGCTTGAGTCTTAGGGTTAAGTCTAAAGTTTAATTCATAACTTGAAGTCTTAGACTTAAGTCTTGGGGCTAAGTCTTAGGGTTAAGTCTTAAATCTTAGGTTTAAGTCTCAGTGTTGAGTCTTAGGGATAAGTCTTTGAATTAAGTCTTCAGGTTTTGTCTTAAGGTTTAACCTTAAGTTTAAGTCATAGGGTTAAGTCTTAGGGTTAAGTATTGAGTGTAAATCTTAAGGTTACGCTTTAAGGTTAAGTCTTAATGGTACATCTTCAAGTTAAGTCTTAGCATTAAGACTTAGGGTTAAATCCCAGGGTTAAATTTCAAGGTAAAGTCTCAAGGTTAAGTCTCAGGGTTACGTGGTCAAGTTGTGTCTTAGGATTCAGTCTTAGGGTTAAGTTTTGAAGTTAAACTTGAGGTTAAGTCTTAGGGTTAAGTCTCAGGATTATGTCTTAGGGATAAGTCTTAAGTTTAAACCTTAAGCTTAAGTCTTAGGGTTAAGCCTTAAGGTTAAGTGTCAGGGTTAATTCCTAAAGGTTAAGTCTTAAGTTTACATCTCATAGATTGAGTCTTAGGGTTCATTAAGTCTTAAGTTTACATCTCATAGATTGAGCCTTAGGGTTAATTAAGTCTTAAGTTTACATCTCATAGATTGAGTCTTAGGGTTAAGTCTTCATCTTAAGTCTTAGGGTTAAGTCTTAGAGTACAATCTTGAGGATAAGTCTTATGGTTAAGTCTCAGGGTTAAGTCTTAATGTTAAGTCTTAAGGTTGAGCCTTAGGGTTAAGCCTTAGAGTTATGTCTTGGGGATAAGTCTTAGGGCTAAGTCTCAGGATTAAGTATCAAGGTTAAAGCTCAAGGATAAGTCTCAGGGCTACGTTTTAGGGTTAAGTCTTGAGGTTAAATCTTAGGTTTAAGTCTCAGTTTTCAGTTTTAGGGATAAGTCTTATGGATAAATTTCACGACTAAGTCTCAGGGCTGAGTCTTAAGGTTAAAACTTAACCTGAAGTCTTAGGGTTAAGTCTTATGGTTAAATCTTAATGTTAAATCGTAATTTTAAGTCTTAGCGTTCAGTCTAAAGTTTAAATCACAAGCTGAAGTCTTAGGGTTAACTCTTTAGAGTTACGTCTTGGGGATAAGTCTTAGGGTTAAGTCTTAACGTTTCAGTCCTAAGGTTAACTCTCAGGGTTAAATCTGTAAGGTCAACACTTAAGTTTAACTCTTAGGGTTAAGTTTAGGGTTAAGCCTTAAGGTTACATCTTCAAGTTAAATATTAAGGTTAAGTCTTAGGGTTATTTCTTAAGTTTAAGTCTGAGGGTTATATCTGAGCGTTCATTATTAAGTTGAAGTCTTAGAGTTCATTCTCAGGGTTAAGTCTTCAAGTTACTTCTTAAGGTTGAGACTTAGGGTTAAGTTTTAAGGTTAAGTCCGAATGTTACATCTTAAAGTTAAGTCTTAGGGTTAAATCTCAGTGTTAAGTCTCAAGGTTAGGTCTCAGGGTAGGAGTCGTAAGGTTGTGTCTTAATGTTAAGTCTTATTGTTAAGTCTTAAAAGTTATATTTTAGGGTTCAGTCTTAGGGTTAAATTTTAAGGTTAAGTCTTCAGGTGAAGTCTTATGGCTTGAGTCTTAGGGTTAAGTCTAAAGTTTAATTCATAACTTGAAGTCTTAGACTTAAGTCTTGGGGCTAAGTCTTAGGGTTAAGTCTTAAATCTTAGGTTTAAGTCTCAGTGTTGAGTCTTAGGGATAAGTCTTTGAATTAAGTCTTCAGGTTTTGTCTTAAGGTTTAACCTTAAGTTTAAGTCATAGGGTTAAGTCTTAGGGTTAAGTATTGAGTGTAAATCTTAAGGTTACGCTTTAAGGTTAAGTCTTAATGGTACATCTTCAAGTTAAGTCTTAGCATTAAGACTTAGGGTTAAATCCCAGGGTTAAATTTCAAGGTAAAGTCTCAAGATTAAGTCTCAGGGTTACGTGGTCAAGTTGTGTCTTAGGATTCAGTCTTAGGGTTAAGTTTTGAAGTTAAACTTGAGGTTAAGTCTTAGGGTTAAGTCTCAGGATTATGTCTTAGGGATAAGTCTTAAGTTTAAACCTTAAGCTTAAGTCTTAGGGTTAAGCCTTAAGGTTAAGTGTCAGGGTTAATTCCTAAAGGTTAAGTCTTAAGTTTACATCTCATAGATTGAGCCTTAGGGTTAATTAAGTCTTAAGTTTACATCTCATAGATTGAGTCTTAGGGTTAAGTCTTCATCTTAAGTCTTAGGGTTAAGTCTTAGAGTACAATCTTGAGGATAAGTCTTATGGTTAAGTCTCAGGGTTAAGTCTTAAGGTTGAGCCTTAAGGTTAAGTCTTAGGGTTAAGCCTTAGAGTTATGTCTTGGGGATAAGTCTTAGGGCTAAGTCTCAGGATTAAGTATCAAGGTTAAAGCTTAAGGATAAGTCTCAGGGCTACGTTTTAGGGTTAAGTCTTGAGGTTAAATCTTAGGTTTAAGTCTCAGTTTTCAGTTTTAGGGATAAGTCTTATGGATAAATTTCACGACTAAGTCTCAGGGCTGAGTCTTAAGGTTAAAACTTAACCTGAAGTCTTAGGGTTAAGTCTTATGGTTAAATCTTAATGTTAAATCGTAATTTTAAGTCTTAGCGTTCAGTCTAAAGTTTAAATCACAAGCTGAAGTCTTAGGGTTAACTCTTTAGAGTTACGTCTTGGGGATAAGTCTTAGGGTTAAGTCTTAACGTTTCAGTCCTAAGGTTAACTCTTAGGGTTAAATCTGTAAGGTCAACACTTAAGGTTAACTCTTAGGGTTAAGTTTAGGGTTAAGCCTTAAGGTTACATCTTCAAGTTAAATATTAAGGTTAAGTCTTAGGGTTATTTCTTAAGTTTAAGTCTGAGGGTTATATCTGAGCGTTAATTATTAAGTTGAAGTCTTAGAGTTCATTCTCAGGGTTAAGTCTTCAAGTTACTTCTTAAGGTTGAGACTTAGGGTTAAGTTTTAAGGTTAAGTCCGAATGTTACATCTTAAAGTTAAGTCTTAGGGTTAAATCTCAGTGTTAAGTCTCAAGGTTAGGTCTCAGGGTAGGAGTCGTAAGGTTGTGTCTTAATGTTCAGTCTTATTGTTAAGTCTTAAAAGTTATATTTTAGGGTTCAGTCTTAGGGTTAAATTTTAAGGTTAAGTCTTAAGGTGAAGTCTTATGGCTTGAGTCTTAGGGTTAAGTCTAAAGTTTAATTCATAACTTGAAGTCTTAGACTTAAGTCTTGGGGCTAAGTCTTAGGGTTAAGTCTTAAATCTTAGGTTTAAGTCTCAGTGTTGAGTCTTAGGGATAAGTCTTTGAATTAAGTCTTCAGGTTTTGTCTTAAGGTTTAACCTTAAGTTTAAGTCATAGGGTTAAGTCTTAGGGTTAAGTATTGAGTGTAAATCTTAAGGTTACGCTTTAAGGTTAAGTCTTAATGGTACATCTTCAAGTTAAGTCTTAGCATTAAGACTTAGGGTTAAATCCCAGGGTTAAATTTCAAGGTAAAGTCTCAAGGTTAAGTCTCAGGGTTACGTGGTCAAGTTGTGTCTTAGGATTCAGTCTTAGGGTTAAGTTTTGAAGTTAAACTTGAGGTTAAGTCTTAGGGTTAAGTCTCAGGATTATGTCTTAGGGATAAGTCTTAAGTTTAAACCTTAAGCTTAAGTCTTAGGGTTAAGCCTTAAGGTTAAGTGTCAGGGTTAATTCCTAAAGGTTAAGTCTTAAGTTTACATCTCATAGATTGAGCCTTAGGGTTAATTAAGTCTTAAGTTTACATCTCATAGATTGAGTCTTAGGGTTAAGTCTTCATCTTAAGTCTTAGGGTTAAGTCTTAGAGTACAATCTTGAGGATAAGTCTTATGGTTAAGTCTCAGGGTTAAGTCTTAATGTTAAGTCTTAAGGTTGAGCCTTAGGGTTAAGCCTTAGAGTTATGTCTTGGGGATAAGTCTTAGGGCTAAGTCTCAGGATTAAGTATCAAGGTTAAAGCTCAAGGATAAGTCTCAGGGCTACGTTTTAGGGTTAAGTCTTGAGGTTAAATCTTAGGTTTAAGTCTCAGTTTTCAGTTTTAGGGATAAGTCTTATGGATAAATTTCACGACTAAGTCTCAGGGCTGAGTCTTAAGGTTAAAACTTAACCTGAAGTCTTAGGGTTAAGTCTTATGGTTAAATCTTAATGTTAAATCGTAATTTTAAGTCTTAGCGTTCAGTCTAAAGTTTAAATCACAAGCTGAAGTCTTAGGGTTAACTCTTTAGAGTTACGTCTTGGGGATAAGTCTTAGGGTTAAGTCTTAACGTTTCAGTCCTAAGGTTAACTCTTAGGGTTAAATCTGTAAGGTCAACACTTAAGGTTAACTCTTAGGGTTAAGTTTAGGGTTAAGCCTTAAGGTTACATCTTCAAGTTAAATATTAAGGTTAAGTCTTAGGGTTATTTCTTAAGTTTAAGTCTGAGGGTTATATCTGAGCGTTCATTATTAAGTTGAAGTCTTAGAGTTCATTCTCAGGGTTAAGTCTTCAAGTTACTTCTTAAGGTTGAGGCTTAGGGTTAAGTTTTAAGGTTAAGTCCGAATGTTACATCTTAAAGTTAAGTCTTAGGGTTAAATCTCAGTGTTAAGTCTCAAGGTTAGGTCTCAGGGTAGAAGTCGTAAGGTTGTGTCTTAATGTTCAGTCTTATTGTTAAGTCTTAAAAGTTATATTTTAGGGTTCAGTCTTAGGGTTAAATTTTAAGGTTAAGTCTTTAGGTGAAGTCTTATGGCTTGAGTCTTAGGGTTAAGTCTAAAGTTTAATTCATAACTTGAAGTCTTAGACTTAAGTCTTGGGGCTAAGTCTTAGGGTTAAGTCTTAAATCTTAGGTTTAAGTCTCAGTGTTGAGTCTTAGGGATAAGTCTTTGAATTAAGTCTTCAGGTTTTGTCTTAAGGTTTAACCTTAAGTTTAAGTCATAGGGTTAAGTCTTAGGGTTAAGTATTGAGTGTAAATCTTAAGGTTACGCTTTAAGGTTAAGTCTTAATGGTACATCTTCAAGTTAAGTCTTAGCATTAAGACTTAGGGTTAAATCCCAGGGTTAAATTTCAAGGTAAAGTCTCAAGGTTAAGTCTCAGGGTTACGTGGTCAAGTTGTGTCTTAGGATTCAGTCTTAGGGTTAAGTTTTGAAGTTAAACTTGAGGTTAAGTCTTAGGGTTAAGTCTCAGGATTATGTCTTAGGGATAAGTCTTAAGTTTAAACCTTAAGCTTAAGTCTTAGGGTTAAGCCTTAAGGTTAAGTGTCAGGGTTAATTCCTAAAGGTTAAGTCTTAAGTTTACATCTCATAGATTGAGCCTTAGGGTTAATTAAGTCTTAAGTTTACATCTCATAGATTGAGTCTTAGGGTTAAGTCTTCATCTTAAGTCTTAGGGTTAAGTCTTAGAGTACAATCTTGAGGATAAGTCTTATGGTTAAGTCTCAGGGTTAAGTCTTAAGGTTGAGCCTTAAGGTTAAGTCTTAGGGTTAAGCCTTAGAGTTATGTCTTGGGGATAAGTCTTAGGGCTAAGTCTCAGGATTAAGTATCAAGGTTAAAGCTCAAGGATAAGTCTCAGGGCTACGTTTTAGGGTTAAGTCTTGAGGTTAAATCTTAGGTTTAAGTCTCAGTTTTCAGTTTTAGGGATAAGTCTTATGGATAAATTTCACGACTAAGTCTCAGGGCTGAGTCTTAAGGTTAAAACTTAACCTGAAGTCTTAGGGTTAAGTCTTATGGTTAAATCTTAATGTTAAATCGTAATTTTAAGTCTTAGCGTTCAGTCTAAAGTTTAAATCACAAGCTGAAGTCTTAGGGTTAACTCTTTAGAGTTACGTCTTGGGGATAAGTCTTAGGGTTAAGTCTTAACGTTTCAGTCCTAAGGTTAACTCTTAGGGTTAAATCTGTAAGGTCAACACTTAAGGTTAACTCTTAGGGTTAAGTTTAGGGTTAAGCCTTAAGGTTACATCTTCAAGTTAAATATTAAGGTTAAGTCTTAGGGTTATTTCTTAAGTTTAAGTCTGAGGGTTATATCTGAGCGTTCATTATTAAGTTGAAGTCTTAGAGTTCATTCTCAGGGTTAAGTCTTCAAGTTACTTCTTAAGGTTGAGGCTTAGGGTTAAGTTTTAAGGTTAAGTCCGAATGTTACATCTTAAAGTTAAGTCTTAGGGTTAAATCTCAGTGTTAAGTCTCAAGGTTAGGTCTCAGGGTAGAAGTCGTAAGGTTGTGTCTTAATGTTCAGTCTTATTGTTAAGTCTTAAAAGTTATATTTTAGGGTTCAGTCTTAGGGTTAAATTTTAAGGTTAAGTCTTTAGGTGAAGTCTTATGGCTTGAGTCTTAGGGTTAAGTCTAAAGTTTAATTCATAACTTGAAGTCTTAGACTTAAGTCTTGGGGCTAAGTCTTAGGGTTAAGTCTTAAATCTTAGGTTTAAGTCTCAGTGTTGAGTCTTAGGGATAAGTCTTTGAATTAAGTCTTCAGGTTTTGTCTTAAGGTTTAACCTTAAGTTTAAGTCATAGGGTTAAGTCTTAGGGTTAAGTATTGAGTGTAAATCTTAAGGTTACGCTTTAAGGTTAAGTCTTAATGGTACATCTTCAAGTTAAGTCTTAGCATTAAGACTTAGGGTTAAATCCCAGGGTTAAATTTCAAGGTAAAGTCTCAAGGTTAAGTCTCAGGGTTACGTGGTCAAGTTGTGTCTTAGGATTCAGTCTTAGGGTTAAGTTTTGAAGTTAAACTTGAGGTTAAGTCTTAGGGTTAAGTCTCAGGATTATGTCTTAGGGATAAGTCTTAAGTTTAAACCTTAAGCTTAAGTCTTAGGGTTAAGCCTTAAGGTTAAGTGTCAGGGTTAATTCCTAAAGGTTAAGTCTTAAGTTTACATCTCATAGATTGAGCCTTAGGGTTAATTAAGTCTTAAGTTTACATCTCATAGATTGAGTCTTAGGGTTAAGTCTTCATCTTAAGTCTTAGGGTTAAGTCTTAGAGTACAATCTTGAGGATAAGTCTTATGGTTAAGTCTCAGGGTTAAGTCTTAAGGTTGAGCCTTAAGGTTAAGTCTTAGGGTTAAGCCTTAGAGTTATGTCTTGGGGATAAGTCTTAGGGCTAGAGTCTCAGGATTAAGTATCAAGGTTAAAGCTCAAGGATAAGTCTCAGGGCTACGTTTTAGGGTTAAGTCTTCAGGTTAAATCTTAGGTTTAAGTCTCAGTTTTCAGTTTTAGGGATAAGTCTTATGGATAAATTTCACGACTAAGTCTCAGGGCTGAGTCTTAAGGTTAAAACTTAACCTGAAGTCTTAGGGTTAAGTCTTATGGTTAAATCTTAATGTTAAATCGTAATTTTAAGTCTTAGCGTTCAGTCTAAAGTTTAAATCACAAGCTGAAGTCTTAGGGTTAACTCTTTAGAGTTACGTCTTGGGGATAAGTCTTAGGGTTAAGTCTTAACGTTTCAGTCCTAAGGTTAACTCTTAGGGTTAAATCTGTAAGGTCAACACTTAAGGTTAACTCTTAGGGTTAAGTTTAGGGTTAAGCCTTAAGGTTACATCTTCAAGTTAAATATTAAGGTTAAGTCTTAGGGTTATTTCTTAAGTTTAAGTCTGAGGGTTATATCTGAGCGTTCATTATTAAGTTGAAGTCTTAGAGTTCATTCTCAGGGTTAAGTCTTCAAGTTACTTCTTAAGGTTGAGACTTAGGGTTAAGTTTTAAGGTTAAGTCCGAATGTTACATCTTAAAGTTAAGTCTTAGGGTTAAATCTCAGTGTTAAGTCTCAAGGTTAGGTCTCAGGGTAGAAGTCGTAAGGTTGTGTCCTAATGTTCAGTCTTATTGTTAAGTCTTAAAAGTTATATTTTAGGGTTCAGTCTTAGGGTTAAATTTTAAGGTTAAGTCTTCAGGTGAAGTCTTAAGGTGAAGTCTTATGGCTTGAGTCTTAGGGTTAAGTCTAAAGTTTAATTCATAACTTGAAGTCTTAGACTTAAGTCTTGGGGCTAAGTCTTAGGGTTAAGTCTTAAATCTTAGGTTTAAGTCTCAGTGTTGAGTCTTAGGGATAAGTCTTTGAATTAAGTCTTCAAGTTTTGTCTTAAGGTTTAACCTTAAGTTTAAGTCATAGGGTTAAGTCTTAGGGTTAAGTATTGAGTGTAAATCTTAAGGTTACGTTTTAAGGTTAAGTCTTAATGGTACATCTCAAAGTTAAGTCTTAGCATTAAGACTTAGGGTTAAATCCCAGGGTTAAATTTCAAGGTAAAGTCTCAAGGTTAAGTCTCAGGGTTACGTGGTCAAGTTGTGTCTTAGGATTCAGTCTTAGGGTTAAGTTTTGAAGTTAAACTTGAGGTTAAGTCTTAGGGTTAAGTCTCAGGATTATGTCTTAGGGATAAGTCTTAAGTTTAAACCTTAAGCTTAAGTCTTAGGGTTAAGCCTTAAGGTTAAGTGTCAGGGTTAATTCCTAAAGGTTAAGTCTTAAGTTTACATCTCATAGATTGAGCCTTAGGGTTAATTAAGTCTTAAGTTTACATCTCATAGATTGAGTCTTAGGGTTAAGTCTTCATCTTAAGTCTTAGAGTACAATCTTGAGGATAAGTCTTATGGTTAAGTCTCAGGGTTAAGTCTTAATGTTAAGTCTTAAGGTTGAGCCTTAAGGTTAAGTCTTAGGGTTAAGCCTTAGAGTTATGTCTTGGGGATAAGTCTTAGGGCTAAGTCTCAGGATTAAGTATCAAGGTTAAAGCTCAAGGATAAGTCTCAGGGCTACGTTTTAGGGTTAAGTCTTGAGGTTAAATCTTAGGTTTAAGTCTCAGTTTTCAGTTTTAGGGATAAGTCTTATGGATAAATTTCACGACTAAGTCTCAGGGCTGAGTCTTAAGGTTAAAACTTAACCTGAAGTCTTAGGGTTAAGTCTTATGGTTAAATCTTAATGTTAAATCGTAATTTTAAGTCTTAGCGTTCAGTCTAAAGTTTAAATCACAAGCTGAAGTCTTAGGGTTAACTCTTTAGAGTTACGTCTTGGGGATAAGTCTTAGGGTTAAGTCTTAACGTTTCAGTCCTAAGGTTAACTCTTAGGGTTAAATCTGTAAGGTCAACACTTAAGGTTAACTCTTAGGGTTAAGTTTAGGGTTAAGCCTTAAGGTTACATCTTCAAGTTAAATATTAAGGTTAAGTCTTAGGGTTATTTCTTAAGTTTAAGTCTGAGGGTTATATCTGAGCGTTCATTATTAAGTTGAAGTCTTAGAGTTCATTCTCAGGGTTAAGTCTTCAAGTTACTTCTTAAGGTTGAGACTTAGGGTTAAGTTTTAAGGTTAAGTCCGAATGTTACATCTTAAAGTTAAGTCTTAGGGTTAAATCTCAGTGTTAAGTCTCAAGGTTAGGTCTCAGGGTAGGAGTCGTAAGGTTGTGTCTTAATGTTCAGTCTTATTGTTAAGTCTTAAAAGTTATATTTTAGGGTTCAGTCTTAGGGTTAAATTTTAAGGTTAAGTCTTTAGGTGAAGTCTTATGGCTTGAGTCTTAGGGTTAAGTCTAAAGTTTAATTCATAACTTGAAGTCTTAGACTTAAGTCTTGGGGCTAAGTCTTAGGGTTAAGTCTTAAATCTTAGGTTTAAGTCTCAGTGTTGAGTCTTAGGGATAAGTCTTTGAATTAAGTCTTCAGGTTTTGTCTTAAGGTTTAACCTTAAGTTTAAGTCATAGGGTTAAGTCTTAGGGTTAAGTATTGAGTGTAAATCTTAAGGTTACGCTTTAAGGTTAAGTCTTAATGGTACATCTTCAAGTTAAGTCTTAGCATTAAGACTTAGGGTTAAATCCCAGGGTTAAATTTCAAGGTAAAGTCTCAAGGTTAAGTCTCAGGGTTACGTGGTCAAGTTGTGTCTTAGGATTCAGTCTTAGGGTTAAGTTTTGAAGTTAAACTTGAGGTTAAGTCTTAGGGTTAAGTCTCAGGATTATGTCTTAGGGATAAGTCTTAAGTTTAAACCTTAAGCTTAAGTCTTAGGGTTAAGCCTTAAGGTTAAGTGTCAGGGTTAATTCCTAAAGGTTAAGTCTTAAGTTTACATCTCATAGATTGAGCCTTAGGGTTAATTAAGTCTTAAGTTTACATCTCATAGATTGAGTCTTAGGGTTAAGTCTTCATCTTAAGTCTTAGGGTTAAGTCTTAGAGTACAATCTTGAGGATAAGTCTTATGGTTAAGTCTCAGGGTTAAGTCTTAAGGTTGAGCCTTAAGGTTAAGTCTTAGGGTTAAGCCTTAGAGTTATGTCTTGGGGATAAGTCTTAGGGCTAGAGTCTCAGGATTAAGTATCAAGGTTAAAGCTCAAGGATAAGTCTCAGGGCTACGTTTTAGGGTTAAGTCTTCAGGTTAAATCTTAGGTTTAAGTCTCAGTTTTCAGTTTTAGGGATAAGTCTTATGGATAAATTTCACGACTAAGTCTCAGGGTTGAGTCTTAAGGTTAAAACTTAACCTGAAGTCTTAGGGTTAAGTCTTATGGTTAAATCTTAATGTTAAATCGTAATTTTAAGTCTTAGCGTTCAGTCTAAAGTTTAAATCACAAGCTGAAGTCTTAGGGTTAACTCTTTAGAGTTACGTCTTGGGGATAAGTCTTAGGGTTAAGTCTTAACGTTTCAGTCCTAAGGTTAACTCTTAGGGTTAAATCTGTAAGGTCAACACTTAAGGTTAACTCTTAGGGTTAAGTTTAGGGTTAAGCCTTAAGGTTACATCTTCAAGTTAAATATTAAGGTTAAGTCTTAGGGTTATTTCTTAAGTTTAAGTCTGAGGGTTATATCTGAGCGTTCATTATTAAGTTGAAGTCTTAGAGTTCATTCTCAGGGTTAAGTCTTCAAGTTACTTCTTAAGGTTGAGACTTAGGGTTAAGTTTTAAGGTAAAGTCCGAATGTTACATCTTAAAGTTAAGTCTTAGGGTTAAATCTCAGTGTTAAGTCTCAAGGTTAGGTCTCAGGGTAGAAGTCGTAAGGTTGTGTCCTAATGTTCAGTCTTATTGTTAAGTCTTAAAAGTTATATTTTAGGGTTCAGTCTTAGGGTTAAATTTTAAGGTTAAGTCTTCAGGTGAAGTCTTAAGGTGAAGTCTTATGGCTTGAGTCTTAGGGTTAAGTCTAAAGTTTAATTCATAACTTGAAGTCTTAGACTTAAGTCTTGGGGCTAAGTCTTAGGGTTAAGTCTTAAATCTTAGGTTTAAGTCTCAGTGTTGAGTCTTAGGGATAAGTCTTTGAATTAAGTCTTCAAGTTTTGTCTTAAGGTTTAACCTTAAGTTTAAGTCATAGGGTTAAGTCTTAGGGTTAAGTATTGAGTGTAAATCTTAAGGTTACGTTTTAAGGTTAAGTCTTAATGGTACATCTCAAAGTTAAGTCTTAGCATTAAGACTTAGGGTTAAATCCCAGGGTTAAATTTCAAGGTAAAGTCTCAAGGTTAAGTCTCAGGGTTACGTGGTCAAGTTGTGTCTTAGGATTCAGTCTTAGGGTTAAGTTTTGAAGTTAAACTTGAGGTTAAGTCTTAGGGTTAAGTCTCAGGATTATGTCTTAGGGATAAGTCTTAAGTTTAAACCTTAAGCTTAAGTCTTAGGGTTAAGCCTTAAGGTTAAGTGTCAGGGTTAATTCCTAAAGGTTAAGTCTTAAGTTTACATCTCATAGATTGAGCCTTAGGGTTAATTAAGTCTTAAGTTTACATCTCATAGATTGAGTCTTAGGGTTAAGTCTTCATCTTAAGTCTTAGAGTACAATCTTGAGGATAAGTCTTCTGGTTAAGTCTCAGGGTTAAGTCTTAATGTTAAGTCTTAAGGTTGAGCCTTAAGGTTAAGTCTTAGGGTTAAGCCTTAGAGTTATGTCTTGGGGATAAGTCTTAGGGCTAAGTCTCAGGATTAAGTATCAAGGTTAAAGCTCAAGGATAAGTCTCAGGGCTACGTTTTAGGGTTAAGTCTTGAGGTTAAATCTTAGGTTTAAGTCTCAGTTTTCAGTTTTAGGGATAAGTCTTATGGATAAATTTCACGACTAAGTCTCAAGGCTGAGTCTTAAGGTTAAAACTTAACCTGAAGTCTTAGGGTTAAGTCTTATGGTTAAATCTTAATGTTAAATCGTAATTTTAAGTCTTAGCGTTCAGTCTAAAGTTTAAATCACAAGCTGAAGTCTTAGGGTTAACTCTTTAGAGTTACGTCTTGGGGATAAGTCTTAGGGTTAAGTCTTAACGTTTCAGTCCTAAGGTTAACTCTTAGGGTTAAATCTGTAAGGTCAACACTTAAGGTTAACTCTTAGGGTTAAGTTTAGGGTTAAGCCTTAAGGTTACATCTTCAAGTTAAATATTAAGGTTAAGTCTTAGGGTTATTTCTTAAGTTTAAGTCTGAGGGTTATATCTGAGCGTTCATTATTAAGTTGAAGTCTTAGAGTTCATTCTCAGGGTTAAGTCTTCAAGTTACTTCTTAAGGTTGAGACTTAGGGTTAAGTTTTAAGGTTAAGTCCGAATGTTACATCTTAAAGTTAAGTCTTAGGGTTAAATCTCAGTGTTAAGTCTCAAGGTTAGGTCTCAGGGTAGGAGTCGTAAGGTTGTGTCTTAATGTTCAGTCTTATTGTTAAGTCTTAAAAGTTATATTTTAGGGTTCAGTCTTAGGGTTAAATTTTAAGGTTAAGTCTTTAGGTGAAGTCTTATGGCTTGAGTCTTAGGGTTAAGTCTAAAGTTTAATTCATAACTTGAAGTCTTAGACTTAAGTCTTGGGGCTAAGTCTTAGGGTTAAGTCTTAAATCTTAGGTTTAAGTCTCAGTGTTGAGTCTTAGGGATAAGTCTTTGAATTAAGTCTTCAGGTTTTGTCTTAAGGTTTAACCTTAAGTTTAAGTCATAGGGTTAAGTCTTAGGGTTAAGTATTGAGTGTAAATCTTAAGGTTACGCTTTAAGGTTAAGTCTTAATGGTACATCTTCAAGTTAAGTCTTAGCATTAAGACTTAGGGTTAAATCCCAGGGTTAAATTTCAAGGTAAAGTCTCAAGGTTAAGTCTCAGGGTTACGTGGTCAAGTTGTGTCTTAGGATTCAGTCTTAGGGTTAAGTTTTGAAGTTAAACTTGAGGTTAAGTCTTAGGGTTAAGTCTCAGGATTATGTCTTAGGGATAAGTCTTAAGTTTAAACCTTAAGCTTAAGTCTTAGGGTTAAGCCTTAAGGTTAAGTGTCAGGGTTAATTCCTAAAGGTTAAGTCTTAAGTTTACATCTCATAGATTGAGCCTTAGGGTTAATTAAGTCTTAAGTTTACATCTCATAGATTGAGTCTTAGGGTTAAGTCTTCATCTTAAGTCTTAGGGTTAAGTCTTAGAGTACAATCTTGAGGATAAGTCTTATGGTTAAGTCTCAGGGTTAAGTCTTAAGGTTGAGCCTTAAGGTTAAGTCTTAGGGTTAAGCCTTAGAGTTATGTCTTGGGGATAAGTCTTAGGGCTAGAGTCTCAGGATTAAGTATCAAGGTTAAAGCTCAAGGATAAGTCTCAGGGCTACGTTTTAGGGTTAAGTCTTCAGGTTAAATCTTAGGTTTAAGTCTCAGTTTTCAGTTTTAGGGATAAGTCTTATGGATAAATTTCACGACTAAGTCTCAGGGTTGAGTCTTAAGGTTAAAACTTAACCTGAAGTCTTAGGGTTAAGTCTTATGGTTAAATCTTAATGTTAAATCGTAATTTTAAGTCTTAGCGTTCAGTCTAAAGTTTAAATCACAAGCTGAAGTCTTAGGGTTAACTCTTTAGAGTTACGTCTTGGGGATAAGTCTTAGGGTTAAGTCTTAACGTTTCAGTCCTAAGGTTAACTCTTAGGGTTAAATCTGTAAGGTCAACACTTAAGGTTAACTCTTAGGGTTAAGTTTAGGGTTAAGCCTTAAGGTTACATCTTCAAGTTAAATATTAAGGTTAAGTCTTAGGGTTATTTCTTAAGTTTAAGTCTGAGGGTTATATCTGAGCGTTCATTATTAAGTTGAAGTCTTAGAGTTCATTCTCAGGGTTAAGTCTTCAAGTTACTTCTTAAGGTTGAGACTTAGGGTTAAGTTTTAAGGTAAAGTCCGAATGTTACATCTTAAAGTTAAGTCTTAGGGTTAAATCTCAGTGTTAAGTCTCAAGGTTAGGTCTCAGGGTAGAAGTCGTAAGGTTGTGTCCTAATGTTCAGTCTTATTGTTAAGTCTTAAAAGTTATATTTTAGGGTTCAGTCTTAGGGTTAAATTTTAAGGTTAAGTCTTCAGGTGAAGTCTTAAGGTGAAGTCTTATGGCTTGAGTCTTAGGGTTAAGTCTAAAGTTTAATTCATAACTTGAAGTCTTAGACTTAAGTCTTGGGGCTAAGTCTTAGGGTTAAGTCTTAAATCTTAGGTTTAAGTCTCAGTGTTGAGTCTTAGGGATAAGTCTTTGAATTAAGTCTTCAAGTTTTGTCTTAAGGTTTAACCTTAAGTTTAAGTCATAGGGTTAAGTCTTAGGGTTAAGTATTGAGTGTAAATCTTAAGGTTACGCTTTAAGGTTAAGTCTTAATGGTACATCTCAAAGTTAAGTCTTAGCATTAAGACTTAGGGTTAAATCCCAGGGTTAAATTTCAAGGTAAAGTCTCAAGGTTAAGTCTCAGGGTTACGTGGTCAAGTTGTGTCTTAGGATTCAGTCTTAGGGTTAAGTTTTGAAGTTAAACTTGAGGTTAAGTCTTAGGGTTAAGTCTCAGGATTATGTCTTAGGGATAAGTCTTAAGTTTAAACCTTAAGCTTAAGTCTTAGGGTTAAGCCTTAAGGTTAAGTGTCAGGGTTAATTCCTAAAGGTTAAGTCTTAAGTTTACATCTCATAGATTGAGCCTTAGGGTTAATTAAGTCTTAAGTTTACATCTCATAGATTGAGTCTTAGGGTTAAGTCTTCATCTTAAGTCTTAGAGTACAATCTTGAGGATAAGTCTTATGGTTAAGTCTCAGGGTTAAGTCTTAATGTTAAGTCTTAAGGTTGAGCCTTAAGGTTAAGTCTTAGGGTTAAGCCTTAGAGTTATGTCTTGGGGATAAGTCTTAGGGCTAAGTCTCAGGATTAAGTATCAAGGTTAAAGCTCAAGGATAAGTCTCAGGGCTACGTTTTAGGGTTAAGTCTTGAGGTTAAATCTTAGGTTTAAGTCTCAGTTTTCAGTTTTAGGGATAAGTCTTATGGATAAATTTCACGACTAAGTCTCAGGGCTGAGTCTTAAGGTTAAAACTTAACCTGAAGTCTTAGGGTTAAGTCTTATGGTTAAATCTTAATGTTAAATCGTAATTTTAAGTCTTAGCGTTCAGTCTAAAGTTTAAATCACAAGCTGAAGTCTTAGGGTTAACTCTTTAGAGTTACGTCTTGGGGATAAGTCTTAGGGTTAAGTCTTAACGTTTCAGTCCTAAGGTTAACTCTTAGGGTTAAATCTGTAAGGTCAACACTTAAGGTTAACTCTTAGGGTTAAGTTTAGGGTTAAGCCTTAAGGTTACATCTTCAAGTTAAATATTAAGGTTAAGTCTTAGGGTTATTTCTTAAGTTTAAGTCTGAGGGTTATATCTGAGCGTTCATTATTAAGTTGAAGTCTTAGAGTTCATTCTCAGGGTTAAGTCTTCAAGTTACTTCTTAAGGTTGAGACTTAGGGTTAAGTTTTAAGGTTAAGTCCGAATGTTACATCTTAAAGTTAAGTCTTAGGGTTAAATCTCAGTGTTAAGTCTCAAGGTTAGGTCTCAGGGTAGGAGTCGTAAGGTTGTGTCTTAATGTTCAGTCTTATTGTTAAGTCTTAAAAGTTATATTTTAGGGTTCAGTCTTAGGGTTAAATTTTAAGGTTAAGTCTTTAGGTGAAGTCTTATGGCTTGAGTCTTAGGGTTAAGTCTAAAGTTTAATTCATAACTTGAAGTCTTAGACTTAAGTCTTGGGGCTAAGTCTTAGGGTTAAGTCTTAAATCTTAGGTTTAAGTCTCAGTGTTGAGTCTTAGGGATAAGTCTTTGAATTAAGTCTTCAGGTTTTGTCTTAAGGTTTAACCTTAAGTTTAAGTCATAGGGTTAAGTCTTAGGGTTAAGTATTGAGTGTAAATCTTAAGGTTACGCTTTAAGGTTAAGTCTTAATGGTACATCTTCAAGTTAAGTCTTAGCATTAAGACTTAGGGTTAAATCCCAGGGTTAAATTTCAAGGTAAAGTCTCAAGGTTAAGTCTCAGGGTTACGTGGTCAAGTTGTGTCTTAGGATTCAGTCTTAGGGTTAAGTTTTGAAGTTAAACTTGAGGTTAAGTCTTAGGGTTAAGTCTCAGGATTATGTCTTAGGGATAAGTCTTAAGTTTAAACCTTAAGCTTAAGTCTTAGGGTTAAGCCTTAAGGTTAAGTGTCAGGGTTAATTCCTAAAGGTTAAGTCTTAAGTTTACATCTCATAGATTGAGCCTTAGGGTTAATTAAGTCTTAAGTTTACATCTCATAGATTGAGTCTTAGGGTTAAGTCTTCATCTTAAGTCTTAGGGTTAAGTCTTAGAGTACAATCTTGAGGATAAGTCTTATGGTTAAGTCTCAGGGTTAAGTCTTAAGGTTGAGCCTTAAGGTTAAGTCTTAGGGTTAAGCCTTAGAGTTATGTCTTGGGGATAAGTCTTAGGGCTAGAGTCTCAGGATTAAGTATCAAGGTTAAAGCTCAAGGATAAGTCTCAGGGCTACGTTTTAGGGTTAAGTCTTCAGGTTAAATCTTAGGTTTAAGTCTCAGTTTTCAGTTTTAGGGATAAGTCTTATGGATAAATTTCACGACTAAGTCTCAGGGTTGAGTCTTAAGGTTAAAACTTAACCTGAAGTCTTAGGGTTAAGTCTTATGGTTAAATCTTAATGTTAAATCGTAATTTTAAGTCTTAGCGTTCAGTCTAAAGTTTAAATCACAAGCTGAAGTCTTAGGGTTAACTCTTTAGAGTTACGTCTTGGGGATAAGTCTTAGGGTTAAGTCTTAACGTTTCAGTCCTAAGGTTAACTCTTAGGGTTAAATCTGTAAGGTCAACACTTAAGGTTAACTCTTAGGGTTAAGTTTAGGGTTAAGCCTTAAGGTTACATCTTCAAGTTAAATATTAAGGTTAAGTCTTAGGGTTATTTCTTAAGTTTAAGTCTGAGGGTTATATCTGAGCGTTCATTATTAAGTTGAAGTCTTAGAGTTCATTCTCAGGGTTAAGTCTTCAAGTTACTTCTTAAGGTTGAGACTTAGGGTTAAGTTTTAAGGTAAAGTCCGAATGTTACATCTTAAAGTTAAGTCTTAGGGTTAAATCTCAGTGTTAAGTCTCAAGGTTAGGTCTCAGGGTAGAAGTCGTAAGGTTGTGTCTTAATGTTCAGTCTTATTGTTAAGTCTTAAAAGTTATATTTTAGGGTTCAGTCTTAGGGTTAAATTTTAAGGTTAAGTCTTTAGGTGAAGTCTTATGGCTTGAGTCTTAGGGTTAAGTCTAAAGTTTAATTCATAACTTGAAGTCTTAGACTTAAGTCTTGGGGCTAAGTCTTAGGGTTAAGTCTTAAATCTTAGGTTTAAGTCTCAGTGTTGAGTCTTAGGGATAAGTCTTTGAATTAAGTCTTCAGGTTTTGTCTTAAGGTTTAACCTTAAGTTTAAGTCATAGGGTTAAGTCTTAGGGTTAAGTATTGAGTGTAAATCTTAAGGTTACGCTTTAAGGTTAAGTCTTAATGGTACATCTTCAAGTTAAGTCTTAGCATTAAGACTTAGGGTTAAATCCCAGGGTTAAATTTCAAGGTAAAGTCTCAAGGTTAAGTCTCAGGGTTACGTGGTCAAGTTGTGTCTTAGGATTCAGTCTTAGGGTTAAGTTTTGAAGTTAAACTTGAGGTTAAGTCTTAGGGTTAAGTCTCAGGATTATGTCTTAGGGATAAGTCTTAAGTTTAAACCTTAAGCTTAAGTCTTAGGGTTAAGCCTTAAGGTTAAGTGTCAGGGTTAATTCCTAAAGGTTAAGTCTTAAGTTTACATCTCATAGATTGAGCCTTAGGGTTAATTAAGTCTTAAGTTTACATCTCATAGATTGAGTCTTAGGGTTAAGTCTTCATCTTAAGTCTTAGGGTTAAGTCTTAGAGTACAATCTTGAGGATAAGTCTTATGGTTAAGTCTCAGGGTTAAGTCTTAAGGTTGAGCCTTAAGGTTAAGTCTTAGGGTTAAGCCTTAGAGTTATGTCTTGGGGATAAGTCTTAGGGCTAAGTCTCAGGATTAAGTATCAAGGTTAAAGCTCAAGGATAAGTCTCAGGGCTACGTTTTAGGGTTAAGTCTTGAGGTTAAATCTTAGGTTTAAGTCTCAGTTTTCAGTTTTAGGGATAAGTCTTATGGATAAATTTCACGACTAAGTCTCAGGGTTGAGTCTTAAGGTTAAAACTTAACCTGAAGTCTTAGGGTTAAGTCTTATGGTTAAATCTTAATGTTAAATCGTAATTTTAAGTCTTAGCGTTCAGTCTAAAGTTTAAATCACAAGCTGAAGTCTTAGGGTTAACTCTTTAGAGTTACGTCTTGGGGATAAGTCTTAGGGTTAAGTCTTAACGTTTCAGTCCTAAGGTTAACTCTTAGGGTTAAATCTGTAAGGTCAACACTTAAGGTTAACTCTTAGGGTTAAGTTTAGGGTTAAGCCTTAAGGTTACATCTTCAAGTTAAATATTAAGGTTAAGTCTTAGGGTTATTTCTTAAGTTTAAGTCTGAGGGTTATATCTGAGCGTTAATTAGGAAGTTGAAGTCTTAGAGTTCATTCTCAGGGTTAAGTCTTCAAGTTACTTCTTAAGGTTGAGACTTAGGGTTAAGTTTTAAGGTTAAGTCCGAATGTTACATCTTAAAGTTAAGTCTTAGGGTTAAATCTCAGTGTTAAGTCTCAAGGTTAGGTCTCAGGGTAGAAGTCGTAAGGTTGTGTCCTAATGTTCAGTCTTATTGTTAAGTCTTAAAAGTTATATTTTAGGGTTCAGTCTTAGGGTTAAATTTTAAGGTTAAGTCTTCAGGCTAAGTCTTAAGGTGAAGTCTTATGGCTTGAGTCTTAGGGTTAAGTCTAAAGTTTAATTCATAACTTGAAGTCTTAGACTTAAGTCTTGGGGCTAAGTCTTAGGGTTAAGTCTTAAATCTTAGGTTTAAGTCTCAGTGTTGAGTCTTAGGGATAAGTCTTTGAATTAAGTCTTCAAGTTTTGTCTTAAGGTTTAACCTTAAGTTTAAGTCATAGGGTTAAGTCTTAGGGTTAAGTATTGAGTGTAAATCTTAAGGTTACGCTTTAAGGTTAAGTCTTAATGGTACATCTCAAAGTTAAGTCTTAGCATTAAGACTTAGGGTTAAATCCCAGGGTTAAATTTCAAGGTAAAGTCTCAAGGTTAAGTCTCAGGGTTACGTGGTCAAGTTGTGTCTTAGGATTCAGTCTTAGGGTTAAGTTTTGAAGTTAAACTTGAGGTTAAGTCTTAGGGTTAAGTCTCAGGATTATGTCTTAGGGATAAGTCTTAAGTTTAAACCTTAAGCTTAAGTCTTAGGGTTAAGCCTTAAGGTTAAGTGTCAGGGTTAATTCCTAAAGGTTAAGTCTTAAGTTTACATCTCATAGATTGAGCCTTAGGGTTAATTAAGTCTTAAGTTTACATCTCATAGATTGAGTCTTAGGGTTAAGTCTTCATCTTAAGTCTTAGAGTACAATCTTGAGGATAAGTCTTATGGTTAAGTCTCAGGGTTAAGTCTTAATGTTAAGTCTTAAAGTTGAGCCTTAAGGTTAAGTCTTAGGGTTAAGCCTTAGAGTTATGTCTTGGGGATAAGTCTTAGGGCTAAGTCTCAGGATTAAGTATCAAGGTTAAAGCTCAAGGATAAGTCTCAGGGCTACGTTTTAGGGTTAAGTCTTGAGGTTAAATCTTAGGTTTAAGTCTCAGTTTTCAGTTTTAGGGATAAGTCTTATGGATAAATTTCACGACTAAGTCTCAGGGCTGAGTCTTAAGGTTAAAACTTAACCTGAAGTCTTAGGGTTAAGTCTTATGGTTAAATCTTAATGTTAAATCGTAATTTTAAGTCTTAGCGTTCAGTCTAAAGTTTAAATCACAAGCTGAAGTCTTAGGGTTAACTCTTTAGAGTTACGTCTTGGGGATAAGTCTTAGGGTTAAGTCTTAACGTTTCAGTCCTAAGGTTAACTCTTAGGGTTAAATCTGTAAGGTCAACACTTAAGGTTAACTCTTAGGGTTAAGTTTAGGGTTAAGCCTTAAGGTTACATCTTCAAGTTAAATATTAAGGTTAAGTCTTAGGGTTATTTCTTAAGTTTAAGTCTGAGGGTTATATCTGAGCGTTCATTATTAAGTTGAAGTCTTAGAGTTCATTCTCAGGGTTAAGTCTTCAAGTTACTTCTTAAGGTTGAGACTTAGGGTTAAGTTTTAAGGTTAAGTCCGAATGTTACATCTTAAAGTTAAGTCTTAGGGTTAAATCTCAGTGTTAAGTCTCAAGGTTAGGTCTCAGGGTAGAAGTCGTAAGGTTGTGTCCTAATGTTCAGTCTTATTGTTAAGTCTTAAAAGTTATATTTTAGGGTTCAGTCTTAGGGTTAAATTTTAAGGTTAAGTCTTCAGGTGAAGTCTTAAGGTGAAGTCTTATGGCTTGAGTCTTAGGGTTAAGTCTAAAGTTTAATTCATAACTTGAAGTCTTAGACTTAAGTCTTGGGGCTAAGTCTTAGGGTTAAGTCTTAAATCTTAGGTTTAAGTCTCAGTGTTGAGTCTTAGGGATAAGTCTTTGAATTAAGTCTTCAAGTTTTGTCTTAAGGTTTAACCTTAAGTTTAAGTCATAGGGTTAAGTCTTAGGGTTAAGTATTGAGTGTAAATCTTAAGGTTACGCTTTAAGGTTAAGTCTTAATGGTACATCTCAAAGTTAAGTCTTAGCATTAAGACTTAGGGTTAAATCCCAGGGTTAAATTTCAAGGTAAAGTCTCAAGGTTAAGTCTCAGGGTTACGTGGTCAAGTTGTGTCTTAGGATTCAGTCTTAGGGTTAAGTTTTGAAGTTAAACTTGAGGTTAAGTCTTAGGGTTAAGTCTCAGGATTATGTCTTAGGGATAAGTCTTAAGTTTAAACCTTAAGCTTAAGTCTTAGGGTTAAGCCTTAAGGTTAAGTGTCAGGGTTAATTCCTAAAGGTTAAGTCTTAAGTTTACATCTCATAGATTGAGCCTTAGGGTTAATTAAGTCTTAAGTTTACATCTCATAGATTGAGTCTTAGGGTTAAGTCTTCATCTTAAGTCTTAGGGTTAAGTCTTAGAGTACAATCTTGAGGATAAGTCTTATGGTTAAGTCTCAGGGTTAAGTCTTAAGGTTGAGCCTTAAGGTTAAGTCTTAGGGTTAAGCCTTAGAGTTATGTCTTGGGGATAAGTCTTAGGGCTAAGTCTCAGGATTAAGTATCAAGGTTAAAGCTCAAGGATAAGTCTCAGGGCTACGTTTTAGGGTTAAGTCTTGAGGTTAAATCTTAGGTTTAAGTCTCAGTTTTCAGTTTTAGGGATAAGTCTTATGGATAAATTTCACGACTAAGTCTCAGGGCTGAGTCTTAAGGTTAAAACTTAACCTGAAGTCTTAGGGTTAAGTCTTATGGTTAAATCTTAATGTTAAATCGTAATTTTAAGTCTTAGCGTTCAGTCTAAAGTTTAAATCACAAGCTGAAGTCTTAGGGTTAACTCTTTAGAGTTACGTCTTGGGGATAAGTCTTAGGGTTAAGTCTTAACGTTTCAGTCCTAAGGTTAACTCTTAGGGTTAAATCTGTAAGGTCAACACTTAAGGTTAACTCTTAGGGTTAAGTTTAGGGTTAAGCCTTAAGGTTACATCTTCAAGTTAAATATTAAGGTTAAGTCTTAGGGTTATTTCTTAAGTTTAAGTCTGAGGGTTATATCTGAGCGTTCATTATTAAGTTGAAGTCTTAGAGTTCATTCTCAGGGTTAAGTCTTCAAGTTACTTCTTAAGGTTGAGACTTAGGGTTAAGTTTTAAGGTTAAGTCCGAATGTTACATCTTAAAGTTAAGTCTTAGGGTTAAATCTCAGTGTTAAGTCTCAAGGTTAGGTCTCAGGGTAGAAGTCGTAAGGTTGTGTCTTAATGTTCAGTCTTATTGTTAAGTCTTAAAAGTTATATTTTAGGGTTCAGTCTTAGGGTTAAATTTTAAGGTTAAGTCTTCAGGTGAAGTCTTATGGCTTGAGTCTTAGGGTTAAGTCTAAAGTTTAATTCATAACTTGAAGTCTTAGACTTAAGTCTTGGGGCTAAGTCTTAGGGTTAAGTCTTAAATCTTAGGTTTAAGTCTCAGTGTTGAGTCTTAGGGATAAGTCTTTGAATTAAGTCTTCAGGTTTTGTCTTAAGGTTTAACCTTAAGTTTAAGTCATAGGGTTAAGTCTTAGGGTTAAGTATTGAGTGTAAATCTTAAGGTTACGCTTTAAGGTTAAGTCTTAATGGTACATCTTCAAGTTAAGTCTTAGCATTAAGACTTAGGGTTAAATTCCAGGGTTAAATTTCAAGGTAAAGTCTCAAGGTTAAGTCTCAGGGTTACGTGGTCAAGTTGTGTCTTAGGATTCAGTCTTAGGGTTAAGTTTTGAAGTTAAACTTGAGGTTAAGTCTTAGGGTTAAGTCTCAGGATTATGTCTTAGGGATAAGTCTTAAGTTTAAAACTTAAGCTTAAGTCTTAGGGTTAAGCCTTAAGGTTAAGTGTCAGGGTTAATTCCTAAAGGTTAAGTCTTAAGTTTACATCTCATAGATTGAGCCTTAGGGTTAATTAAGTCTTAAGTTTACATCTCATAGATTGAGTCTTAGGGTTAAGTCTTCATCTTAAGTCTTAGGGTTAAGTCTTAGAGTACAATCTTGAGGATAAGTCTTATGGTTAAGTCTCAGGGTTAAGTCTTAATGTTAAGTCTTAAGGTTGAGCCTTAGGGTTAAGCCTTAGAGTTATGTCTTGGGGATAAGTCTTAGGGCTAAGTCTCAGGATTAAGTATCAAGGTTAAAGCTCAAGGATAAGTCTCAGGGCTACGTTTTAGGGTTAAGTCTTGAGGTTAAATCTTAGGTTTAAGTCTCAGTTTTCAGTTTTAGGGATAAGTCTTATGGATAAATTTCACGACTAAGTCTCAGGGCTGAGTCTTAAGGTTAAAACTTAACCTGAAGTCTTAGGGTTAAGTCTTATGGTTAAATCTTAATGTTAAATCGTAATTTTAAGTCTTAGCGTTCAGTCTAAAGTTTAAATCACAAGCTGAAGTCTTAGGGTTAACTCTTTAGAGTTACGTCTTGGGGATAAGTCTTAGGGTTAAGTCTTAACGTTTCAGTCCTAAGGTTAACTCTCAGGGTTAAATCTGTAAGGTCAACACTTAAGGTTAACTCTTAGGGTTAAGTTTAGGGTTAAGCCTTAAGGTTACATCTTCAAGTTAAATATTAAGGTTAAGTCTTAGGGTTATTTCTTAAGTTTAAGTCTGAGGGTTATATCTGAGCGTTCATTATTAAGTTGAAGTCTTAGAGTTCATTCTCAGGGTTAAGTCTTCAAGTTACTTCTTAAGGTTGAGACTTAGGGTTAAGTTTTAAGGTTAAGTCCGAATGTTACATCTTAAAGTTAAGTCTTAGGGTTAAATCTCAGTGTTAAGTCTCAAGGTTAGGTCTCAGGGTAGGAGTCGTAAGGTTGTGTCTTAATGTTAAGTCTTATTGTTAAGTCTTAAAAGTTATATTTTAGGGTTCAGTCTTAGGGTTAAATTTTAAGGTTAAGTCTTCAGGCTAAGTCTTAAGGTGAAGTCTTATGGCTTGAGTCTTAGGGTTAAGTCTAAAGTTTAATTCATAACTTGAAGTCTTAGACTTAAGTCTTGGGGCTAAGTCTTAGGGTTAAGTCTTAAATCTTAGGTTTAAGTCTCAGTGTTGAGTCTTAGGGATAAGTCTTTGAATTAAGTCTTCAAGTTTTGTCTTAAGGTTTAACCTTAAGTTTAAGTCATAGGGTTAAGTCTTAGGGTTAAGTATTGAGTGTAAATCTTAAGGTTACGCTTTAAGGTTAAGTCTTAATGGTACATCTTCAAGTTAAGTTATAGCATTAAGACTTAGGGTTAAATCCCAGGGTTAAATTTCAAGGTAAAGTCTCAAGGTTAAGTCTCAGGGTTACGTGGTCAAGTTGTGTCTTAGGATTCAGTCTTAGGGTTAAGTTTTGAAGTTAAACTTGTGGTTAAGTCTTAGGGTTAAGTCTCAGGATTATGTCTTAGGGATAAGTCTTAAGTTTAAACCTTAAGCTTAAGTCTTAGGGTTAAGCCTTAAGGTTAAGTGTCAGGGTTAATTCCTAAAGGTTAAGTCTTAAGTTTACATCTCATAGATTGAGTCTTAGGGTTCATTAAGTCTTAAGTTTACATCTCATAGATTGAGTCTTAGGGTTAAGTCTTCATCTTAAGTCTTAGAGTACAATCTTGAGGATAAGTCTTCTGGTTAAGTCTCAGGGTTAAGTCTTAATGTTAAGTCTTAAGGTTGAGCCTTAAGGTTAAGTCTTAGGGTTAAGCCTTAGAGTTATGTCTTGGGGATAAGTCTTAGGGCTAAGTCTCAGGATTAAGTATCAAGGTTAAAGCTCAAGGATAAGTCTCAGGGCTACGTTTTAGGGTTAAGTCTTGAGGTTAAATCTTAGGTTTAAGTCTCAGTTTTCAGTTTTAGGGATAAGTCTTATGGATAAATTTCACGACTAAGTCTCAGGGCTGAGTCTTAAGGTTAAAACTTAACCTGAAGTCTTAGGGTTAAGTCTTATGGTTAAATCTTCATGTTAAATCGTAATTTTAAGTCTTAGCGTTCAGTCTAAAGTTTAAATCACAAGCCGAAGTCTTAGGGTTATTTCTTTAGAGTTACGTCTTGGGGATAAGTCTTAGGGTTAAGTCTTAACGTTTCAGTCCTAAGGTTAACTCTTAGGGTTAAATCTGTAAGGTCAACACTTAAGGTTAACTCTTAGGGTTAAGTTTAGGGTTAAGCCTTAAGGTTACATCTTCAAGTTAAATATTAAGGTTAAGTCTTAGGGTTATTTCTTAAGTTTAAGTCTGAGGGTTATATCTGAGCGTTCATTATTAAGTTGAAGTCTTAGAGTTCATTCTCAGGGTTAAGTCTTCAAGTTACTTCTTAAGGTTGAGACTTAGGGTTAAGTTTTAAGGTTAAGTCCGAATGTTACATCTTAAAGTTAAGTCTTAGGGTTAAATCTCAGTGTTAAGTCTCAAGGTTAGGTCTCAGGGTAGGAGTCGTAAGGTTGTGTCTTAATGTTAAGTCTTATTGTTAAGTCTTAAAAGTTATATTTTAGGGTTCAGTCTTAGGGTTAAATTTTAAGGTTAAGTCTTCAGGCTAAGTCTTAAGGTGAAGTCTTATGGCTTGAGTCTTAGGGTTAAGTCTAAAGTTTAATTCATAACTTGAAGTCTTAGACTTAAGTCTTGGGGCTAAGTCTTAGGGTTAAGTCTTAAATCTTAGGTTTAAGTCTCAGTGTTGAGTCTTAGGGATAAGTCTTTGAATTAAGTCTTCAAGTTTTGTCTTAAGGTTTAACCTTAAGTTTAAGTCATAGGGTTAAGTCTTAGGGTTAAGTATTGAGTGTAAATCTTAAGGTTACGCTTTAAGGTTAAGTCTTAATGGTACATCTTCAAGTTAAGTTATAGCATTAAGACTTAGGGTTAAATCCCAGGGTTAAATTTCAAGGTAAAGTCTCAAGGTTAAGTCTCAGGGTTACGTGGTCAAGTTGTGTCTTAGGATTCAGTCTTAGGGTTAAGTTTTGAAGTTAAACTTGTGGTTAAGTCTTAGGGTTAAGTCTCAGGATTATGTCTTAGGGATAAGTCTTAAGTTTAAACCTTAAGCTTAAGTCTTAGGGTTAAGCCTTAAGGTTAAGTGTCAGGGTTAATTCCTAAAGGTTAAGTCTTAAGTTTACATCTCATAGATTGAGTCTTAGGGTTCATTAAGTCTTAAGTTTACATCTCATAGATTGAGTCTTAGGGTTAAGTCTTCATCTTAAGTCTTAGAGTACAATCTTGAGGATAAGTCTTCTGGTTAAGTCTCAGGGTTAAGTCTTAATGTTAAGTCTTAAGGTTGAGCCTTAAGGTTAAGTCTTAGGGTTAAGCCTTAGAGTTATGTCTTGGGGATAAGTCTTAGGGCTAAGTCTCAGGATTAAGTATCAAGGTTAAAGCTCAAGGATAAGTCTCAGGGCTACGTTTTAGGGTTAAGTCTTGAGGTTAAATCTTAGGTTTAAGTCTCAGTTTTCAGTTTTAGGGATAAGTCTTATGGATAAATTTCACGACTAAGTCTCAGGGCTGAGTCTTAAGGTTAAAACTTAACCTGAAGTCTTAGGGTTAAGTCTTATGGTTAAATCTTAATGTTAAATCGTAATTTTAAGTCTTAGCGTTCAGTCTAAAGTTTAAATCACAAGCTGAAGTCTTAGGGTTAACTCTTTAGAGTTACGTCTTGGGGATAAGTCTTAGGGTTAAGTCTTAACGTTTCAGTCCTAAGGTTAACTCTTAGGGTTAAATCTGTAAGGTCAACACTTAAGGTTAACTCTTAGGGTTAAGTTTAGGGTTAAGCCTTAAGGTTACATCTTCAAGTTAAATATTAAGGTTAAGTCTTAGGGTTATTTCTTAAGTTTAAGTCTGAGGGTTATATCTGAGCGTTCATTAGGAAGTTGAAGTCTTAGAGTTCATTCTCAGGGTTAAGTCTTCAAGTTACTTCTTAAGGTTGAGACTTAGGGTTAAGTTTTAAGGTTAAGTCCGAATGTTACATCTTAAAGTTAAGTCTTAGGGTTAAATCTCAGTGTTAAGTCTCAAGGTTAGGTCTCAGGGTAGAAGTCGTAAGGTTGTGTCTTAATGTTCAGTCTTATTGTTAAGTCTTAAAAGTTATATTTTAGGGTTCAGTCTTAGGGTTAAATTTTAAGGTTAAGTCTTCAGGTGAAGTCTTATGGCTTGAGTCTTAGGGTTAAGTCTAAAGTTTAATTCATAACTTGAAGTCTTAGACTTAAGTCTTGGGGCTAAGTCTTAGGGTTAAGTCTTAAATCTTAGGTTTAAGTCTCAGTGTTGAGTCTTAGGGATAAGTCTTTGAATTAAGTCTTCAGGTTTTGTCTTAAGGTTTAACCTTAAGTTTAAGTCATAGGGTTAAGTCTTAGGGTTAAGTATTGAGTGTAAATCTTAAGGTTACGCTTTAAGGTTAAGTCTTAATGGTACATCTTCAAGTTAAGTCTTAGCATTAAGACTTAGGGTTAAATCCCAGGGTTAAATTTCAAGGTAAAGTCTCAAGGTTAAGTCTCAGGGTTACGTGGTCAAGTTGTGTCTTAGGATTCAGTCTTAGGGTTAAGTTTTGAAGTTAAACTTGAGGTTAAGTCTTAGGGTTAAGTCTCAGGATTATGTCTTAGGGATAAGTCTTAAGTTTAAACCTTAAGCTTAAGTCTTAGGGTTAAGCCTTAAGGTTAAGTGTCAGGGTTAATTCCTAAAGGTTAAGTCTTAAGTTTACATCTCATAGATTGAGCCTTAGGGTTAATTAAGTCTTAAGTTTACATCTCATAGATTGAGTCTTAGGGTTAAGTCTTCATCTTAAGTCTTAGGGTTAAGTCTTAGAGTACAATCTTGAGGATAAGTCTTATGGTTAAGTCTCAGGGTTAAGTCTTAATGTTAAGTCTTAAGGTTGAGCCTTAGGGTTAAGCCTTAGAGTTATGTCTTGGGGATAAGTCTTAGGGCTAAGTCTCAGGATTAAGTATCAAGGTTAAAGCTCAAGGATAAGTCTCAGGGCTACGTTTTAGGGTTAAGTCTTGAGGTTAAATCTTAGGTTTAAGTCTCAGTTTTCAGTTTTAGGGATAAGTCTTATGGATAAATTTCACGACTAAGTCTCAGGGCTGAGTCTTAAGGTTAAAACTTAACCTGAAGTCTTAGGGTTAAGTCTTATGGTTAAATCTTCATGTTAAATCGTAATTTTAAGTCTTAGCGTTCAGTCTAAAGTTTAAATCACAAGCCGAAGTCTTAGGGTTAACTCTTTAGAGTTACGTCTTGGGGATAAGTCTTAGGGTTAAGTCTTAACGTTTCAGTCCTAAGGTTAACTCTCAGGGTTAAATCTGTAAGGTCAACACTTAAGGTTAACTCTTAGGGTTAAGTTTAGGGTTAAGCCTTAAGGTTACATCTTCAAGTTAAATATTAAGGTTAAGTCTTAGGGTTATTTCTTAAGTTTAAGTCTGAGGGTTATATCTGAGCGTTCATTATTAAGTTGAAGTCTTAGAGTTCATTCTCAGGGTTAAGTCTTCAAGTTACTTCTTAAGGTTGAGACTTAGGGTTAAGTTTTAAGGTAAAGTCCGAATGTTACATCTTAAAGTTAAGTCTTAGGGTTAAATCTCAGTGTTAAGTCTCAAGGTTAGGTCTCAGGGTAGAAGTCGTAAGGTTGTGTCTTAATGTTCAGTCTTATTGTTAAGTCTTAAAAGTTATATTTTTGGGTTCAGTCTTAGGGTTAAATTTTAAGGTTAAGTCTTCAGGTGAAGTCTTCAGGTGAAGTCTTATGGCTTGAGTCTTAGGGTTAAGTCTAAAGTTTAATTCATAACTTGAAGTCTTAGACTTAAGTCTTGGGGCTAAGTCTTAGGGTTAAGTCTTAAATCTTAGGTTTAAGTCTCAGTGTTGAGTCTTAGGGATAAGTCTTTGAATTAAGTCTTCAGGTTTTGTCTTAAGGTTTAACCTTAAGTTTAAGTCATAGGGTTAAGTCTTAGGGTTAAGTATTGAGTGTAAATCTTAAGGTTACGCTTTAAGGTTAAGTCTTAATGGTACATCTTCAAGTTAAGTCTTAGCATTAAGACTTAGGGTTAAATCCCAGGGTTACATTTCAAGGTAAAGTCTCAAGGTTAAGTCTCAGGGTTACGTGGTCAAGTTGTGTCTTAGGATTCAGTCTTAGGGTTAAGTTTTGAAGTTAAACTTGAGGTTAAGTCTTAGGGTTAAGTCTCAGGATTATGTCTTAGGGATAAGTCTTAAGTTTAAACCTTAAGCTTAAGTCTTAGGGTTAAGCCATAAGGTTAAGTGTCAGGGTTAATTCCTAAAGGTTAAGTCTTAAGTTTACATCTCATAGATTGAGCCTTAGGGTTAATTAAGTCTTAAGTTTACATCTCATAGATTGAGTCTTAGGGTTAAGTCTTCATCTTAAGTCTTAGGGTTAAGTCTTAGAGTACAATCTTGAGGATAAGTCTTATGGTTAAGTCTCAGGGTTAAGTCTTAAGGTTGAGCCTTAAGGTTAAGTCTTAGGGTTAAGCCTTAGAGTTATGTCTTGGGGATAAGTCTTAGGGCTAAGTCTCAGGATTAAGTATCAAGGTTAAAGCTCAAGGATAAGTCTCAGGGCTACGTTTTAGGGTTAAGTCTTGAGGTTAAATCTTAGGTTTAAGTCTCAGTTTTCAGTTTTAGGGATAAGTCTTATGGATAAATTTCACGACTAAGTCTCAGGGCTGAGTCTTAAGGTTAAAACTTAACCTGAAGTCTTAGGGTTAAGTCTTATGGTTAAATCTTAATGTTAAATCGTAATTTTAAGTCTTAGCGTTCAGTCTAAAGTTTAAATCACAAGCTGAAGTCTTAGGGTTAACTCTTTAGAGTTACGTCTTGGGGATAAGTCTTAGGGTTAAGTCTTAACGTTTCAGTCCTAAGGTTAACTCTTAGGGTTAAATCTGTAAGGTCAACACTTAAGGTTAACTCTTAGGGTTAAGTTTAGGGTTAAGCCTTAAGGTTACATCTTCAAGTTAAATATTAAGGTTAAGTCTTAGGGTTATTTCTTAAGTTTAAGTCTGAGGGTTATATCTGAGCGTTCATTAGGAAGTTGAAGTCTTAGAGTTCATTCTCAGGGTTAAGTCTTCAAGTTACTTCTTAAGGTTGAGACTTAGGGTTAAGTTTTAAGGTTAAGTCCGAATGTTACATCTTAAAGTTAAGTCTTAGGGTTAAATCTCAGTGTTAAGTCTCAAGGTTAGGTCTCAGGGTAGAAGTCGTAAGGTTGTGTCTTAATGTTCAGTCTTATTGTTAAGTCTTAAAAGTTATATTTTAGGGTTCAGTCTTAGGGTTAAATTTTAAGGTTAAGTCTTCAGGTGAAGTCTTAAGGTGAAGTCTTATGGCTTGAGTCTTAGGGTTAAGTCTAAAGTTTAATTCATAACTTGAAGTCTTAGACTTAAGTCTTGGGGCTAAGTCTTAGGGTTAAGTCTTAAATCTTAGGTTTAAGTCTCAGTGTTGAGTCTTAGGGATAAGTCTTTGAATTAAGTCTTCAGGTTTTGTCTTAAGGTTTAACCTTAAGTTTAAGTCATAGGGTTAAGTCTTAGGGTTAAGTATTGAGTGTAAATCTTAAGGTTACGCTTTAAGGTTAAGTCTTAATGGTACATCTTCAAGTTAAGTCTTAGCAGTAAGACTTAGGGTTAAATCCCAGGGTTAAATTTCAAGGTAAAGTCTCAAGGTTAAGTCTCAGGGTTACGTGGTCAAGTTGTGTCTTAGGATTCAGTCTTAGGGTTAAGTTTTGAAGTTAAACTTGAGGTTAAGTCTTAGGGTTAAGTCTCAGGATTATGTCTTAGGGATAAGTCTTAAGTTTAAACCTTAAGCTTAAGTCTTAGGGTTAAGCCTTAAGGTTAAGTGTCAGGGTTAATTCCTAAAGGTTAAGTCTTAAGTTTACATCTCATAGATTGAGCCTTAGGGTTCATTAAGTCTTAAGTTTACATCTCATAGATTGAGTCTTAGGGTTAAGTCTTCATCTTAAGTCTTAGAGTACAATCTTGAGGATAAGTCTTATGGTTAAGTCTCAGGGTTAAGTCTTAATGTTAAGTCTTAAGGTTAAGTCTTAGGGTTAAGCCTTAGAGTTATGTCTTGGGGATAAGTCTTAGGGCTAAGTCTCAGGATTAAGTATCAAGGTTAAAGCTCAAGGATAAGTCTCAGGGCTACGTTTTAGGGTTAAGTCTTCAGGTTAAATCTTAGGTTTAAGTCTCAGTTTTCAGTTTTAGGGATAAGTCTTATGGATAAATTTCACGACTAAGTCTCAGGGTTGAGTCTTAAGGTTAAAACTTAACCTGAAGTCTTAGGGTTAAGTCTTATGGTTAAAACTTAATGTTAAATCGTAATTTTAAGTCTTAGCGTTCAGTCTAAAGTTTAAATCACAAGCTGAAGTCTTAGGGTTAACTCTTTAGAGTTACGTCTTGGGGATAAGTCTTAGGGTTAAGTCTTAACGTTTCAGTCCTAAGGTTAACTCTTAGGGTTAAATCTGTAAGGTCAACACTTAAGGTTAACTCTTAGGGTTAAGTTTAGGGTTAAGCCTTAAGGTTACATCTTCAAGTTAAATATTAAGGTTAAGTCTTAGGGTTATTTCTTAAGTTTAAGTCTGAGGGTTATATCTGAGCGTTCATTATTAAGTTGAAGTCTTAGAGTTCATTCTCAGGGTTAAGTCTTCAAGTTACTTCTTAAGGTTGAGACTTAGGGTTAAGTTTTAAGGTAAAGTCCGAATGTTACATCTTAAAGTTAAGTCTTAGGGTTAAATCTCAGTGTTAAGTCTCAAGGTTAGGTCTCAGGGTAGAAGTCGTAAGGTTGTGTCTTAATGTTCAGTCTTATTGTTAAGTCTTAAAAGTTATATTTTAGGGTTCAGTCTTAGGGTTAAATTTTAAGGTTAAGTCTTCAGGTGAAGTCTTCAGGTGAAGTCTTATGGCTTGAGTCTTAGGGTTAAGTCTAAAGTTTAATTCATAACTTGAAGTCTTAGACTTAAGTCTTGGGGCTAAGTCTTAGGGTTAAGTCTTAAATCTTAGGTTTAAGTCTCAGTGTTGAGTCTTAGGGATAAGTCTTTGAATTAAGTCTTCAGGTTTTGTCTTAAGGTTTAACCTTAAGTTTAAGTCATAGGGTTAAGTCTTAGGGTTAAGTATTGAGTGTAAATCTTAAGGTTACGCTTTAAGGTTAAGTCTTAATGGTACATCTTCAAGTTAAGTCTTAGCATTAAGACTTAGGGTTAAATCCCAGGGTTAAATTTCAAGGTAAAGTCTCAAGGTTAAGTCTCAGGGTCACGTGGTCAAGTTGTGTCTTAGGATTCAGTCTTAGGGTTAAGTTTTGAAGTTAAACTTGAGGTTAAGTCTTAGGGTTAAGTCTCAGGATTATGTCTTAGGGATAAGTCTTAAGTTTAAACCTTAAGCTTAAGTCTTAGGGTTAAGCCTTAAGGTTAAGTGTCAGGGTTAATTCCTAAAGGTTAAGTCTTAAGTTTACATCTCATAGATTGAGTCTTAGGGTTCATTAAGTCTTAAGTTTACATCACATAGATTGAGTCTTAGGGTTAAGTCTTCATCTTAAGTCTTAGGGTTAAGTCTTAGAGTACAATCTTGAGGATAAGTCTTATGGTTAAGTCTCAGGGTTAAGTCTTAATGTTAAGTCTTAAGGTTGAGCCTTAGGGTTAAGCCTTAGAGTTATGTCTTGGGGATAAGTCTTAGGGCTAAGTCTCAGGATTAAGTATCAAGGTTAAAGCTCAAGGATAAGTCTCAGGGCTACGTTTTAGGGTTAAGTCTTGAGGTTAAATCTTAGGTTTAAGTCTCAGTTTTCAGTTTTAGGGATAAGTCTTATGGATAAATTTCACGACTAAGTCTCAGGGCTGAGTCTTAAGGTTAAAACTTAACCTGAAGTCTTAGGGTTAAGTCTTATGGTTAAATCTTAATGTTAAATCGTAATTTTAAGTCTTAGCGTTCAGTCTAAAGTTTAAATCACAAGCTGAAGTCTTAGGGTTAACTCTTTAGAGTTACGTCTTGGGGATAAGTCTTAGGGTTAAGTCTTAACGTTTCAGTCCTAAGGTTAACTCTTAGGGTTAAATCTGTAAGGTCAACACTTAAGGTTAACTCTTAGGGTTAAGTTTAGGGTTAAGCCTTAAGGTTACATCTTCAAGTTAAATATTAAGGTTAAGTCTTAGGGTTATTTCTTAAGTTTAAGTCTGAGGGTTATATCTGAGCGTTCATTAGGAAGTTGAAGTCTTAGAGTTCATTCTCAGGGTTAAGTCTTCAAGTTACTTCTTAAGGTTGAGGCTTAGGGTTAAGTTTTAAGGTTAAGTCCGAATGTTACATCTTAAAGTTAAGTCTTAGGGTTAAATCTCAGTGTTAAGTCTCAAGGTTAGGTCTCAGGGTAGAAGTCGTAAGGTTGTGTCTTAATGTTCAGTCTTATTGTTAAGTCTTAAAAGTTATATTTTAGGGTTCAGTCTTAGGGTTAAATTTTAAGGTTAAGTCTTTAGGTGAAGTCTTATGGCTTGAGTCTTAGGGTTAAGTCTAAAGTTTAATTCATAACTTGAAGTCTTAGACTTAAGTCTTGGGGCTAAGTCTTAGGGTTAAGTCTTAAATCTTAGGTTTAAGTCTCAGTGTTGAGTCTTAGGGATAAGTCTTTGAATTAAGTCTTCAGGTTTTGTCTTAAGGTTTAACCTTAAGTTTAAGTCATAGGGTTAAGTCTTAGGGTTAAGTATTGAGTGTAAATCTTAAGGTTACGCTTTAAGGTTAAGTCTTAATGGTACATCTTCAAGTTAAGTCTTAGCATTAAGACTTAGGGTTAAATCCCAGGGTTAAATTTCAAGGTAAAGTCTCAAGGTTAAGTCTCAGGGTTACGTGGTCAAGTTGTGTCTTAGGATTCAGTCTTAGGGTTAAGTTTTGAAGTTAAACTTGAGGTTAAGTCTTAGGGTTAAGTCTCAGGATTATGTCTTAGGGATAAGTCTTAAGTTTAAACCTTAAGCTTAAGTCTTAGGGTTAAGCCTTAAGGTTAAGTGTCAGGGTTAATTCCTAAAGGTTAAGTCTTAAGTTTACATCTCATAGATTGAGCCTTAGGGTTAATTAAGTCTTAAGTTTACATCTCATAGATTGAGTCTTAGGGTTAAGTCTTCATCTTAAGTCTTAGGGTTAAGTCTTAGAGTACAATCTTGAGGATAAGTCTTATGGTTAAGTCTCAGGGTTAAGTCTTAAGGTTGAGCCTTAAGGTTAAGTCTTAGGGTTAAGCCTTAGAGTTATGTCTTGGGGATAAGTCTTAGGGCTAAGTCTCAGGATTAAGTATCAAGGTTAAAGCTCAAGGATAAGTCTCAGGGCTACGTTTTAGGGTTAAGTCTTCAGGTTAAATCTTAGGTTTAAGTCTCAGTTTTCAGTTTTAGGGATAAGTCTTATGGATAAATTTCACGACTAAGTCTCAGGGTTGAGTCTTAAGGTTAAAACTTAACCTGAAGTCTTAGGGTTAAGTCTTATGGTTAAATCTTAATGTTAAATCGTAATTTTAAGTCTTAGCGTTCAGTCTAAAGTTTAAATCACAAGCTGAAGTCTTAGGGTTAACTCTTTAGAGTTACGTCTTGGGGATAAGTCTTAGGGTTAAGTCTTAACGTTTCAGTCCTAAGGTTAACTCTTAGGGTTAAATCTGTAAGGTCAACACTTAAGGTTAACTCTTAGGGTTAAGTTTAGGGTTAAGCCTTAAGGTTACATCTTCAAGTTAAATATTAAGGTTAAGTCTTAGGGTTATTTCTTAAGTTTAAGTCTGAGGGTTATATCTGAGCGTTCATTATTAAGTTGAAGTCTTAGAGTTCATTCTCAGGGTTAAGTCTTCAAGTTACTTCTTAAGGTTGAGACTTAGGGTTAAGTTTTAAGGTTAAGTCCGAATGTTACATCTTAAAGTTAAGTCTTAGGGTTAAATCTCAGTGTTAAGTCTCAAGGTTAGGTCTCAGGGTAGAAGTCGTAAGGTTGTGTCCTAATGTTCAGTCTTATTGTTAAGTCTTAAAAGTTATATTTTAGGGTTCAGTCTTAGGGTTAAATTTTAAGGTTAAGTCTTCAGGTGAAGTCTTAAGGTGAAGTCTTATGGCTTGAGTCTTAGGGTTAAGTCTAAAGTTTAATTCATAACTTGAAGTCTTAGACTTAAGTCTTGGGGCTAAGTCTTAGGGTTAAGTCTTAAATCTTAGGTTTAAGTCTCAGTGTTGAGTCTTAGGGATAAGTCTTTGAATTAAGTCTTCAAGTTTTGTCTTAAGGTTTAACCTTAAGTTTAAGTCATAGGGTTAAGTCTTAGGGTTAAGTATTGAGTGTAAATCTTAAGGTTACGTTTTAAGGTTAAGTCTTAATGGTACATCTCAAAGTTAAGTCTTAGCATTAAGACTTAGGGTTAAATCCCAGGGTTAAATTTCAAGGTAAAGTCTCAAGGTTAAGTCTCAGGGTTACGTGGTCAAGTTGTGTCTTAGGATTCAGTCTTAGGGTTAAGTTTTGAAGTTAAACTTGAGGTTAAGTCTTAGGGTTAAGTCTCAGGATTATGTCTTAGGGATAAGTCTTAAGTTTAAACCTTAAGCTTAAGTCTTAGGGTTAAGCCTTAAGGTTAAGTGTCAGGGTTAATTCCTAAAGGTTAAGTCTTAAGTTTACATCTCATAGATTGAGCCTTAGGGTTAATTAAGTCTTAAGTTTACATCTCATAGATTGAGTCTTAGGGTTAAGTCTTCATCTTAAGTCTTAGGGTTAAGTCTTAGAGTACAATCTTGAGGATAAGTCTTATGGTTAAGTCTCAGGGTTAAGTCTTAATGTTAAGTCTTAAGGTTGAGCCTTAGGGTTAAGCCTTAGAGTTATGTCTTGGGGATAAGTCTTAGGGCTAAGTCTCAGGATTAAGTATCAAGGTTAAAGCTCAAGGATAAGTCTCAGGGCTACGTTTTAGGGTTAAGTCTTCAGGTTAAATCTTAGGTTTAAGTCTCAGTTTTCAGTTTTAGGGATAAGTCTTATGGATAAATTTCACGACTAAGTCTCAGGGCTGAGTCTTAAGGTTAAAACTTAACCTGAAGTCTTAGGGTTAAGTCTTATGGTTAAATCTTAATGTTAAATCGTAATTTTAAGTCTTAGCGTTCAGTCTAAAGTTTAAATCACAAGCTGAAGTCTTAGGGTTAACTCTTTAGAGTTACGTCTTGGGGATAAGTCTTAGGGTTAAGTCTTAACGTTTCAGTCCTAAGGTTAACTCTTAGGGTTAAATCTGTAAGGTCAACACTTAAGGTTAACTCTTAGGGTTAAGTTTAGGGTTAAGCCTTAAGGTTACATCTTCAAGTTAAATATTAAGGTTAAGTCTTAGGGTTATTTCTTAAGTTTAAGTCTGAGGGTTATATCTGAGCGTTCATTATTAAGTTGAAGTCTTAGAGTTCATTCTCAGGGTTAAGTCTTCAAGTTACTTCTTAAGGTTGAGACTTAGGGTTAAGTTTTAAGGTTAAGTCCGAATGTTACATCTTAAAGTTAAGTCTTAGGGTTAAATCTCAGTGTTAAGTCTCAAGGTTAGGTCTCAGGGTAGGAGTCGTAAGGTTGTGTCTTAATGTTCAGTCTTATTGTTAAGTCTTAAAAGTTATATTTTAGGGTTCAGTCTTAGGGTTAAATTTTAAGGTTAAGTCTTTAGGTGAAGTCTTATGGCTTGAGTCTTAGGGTTAAGTCTAAAGTTTAATTCATAACTTGAAGTCTTAGACTTAAGTCTTGGGGCTAAGTCTTAGGGTTAAGTCTTAAATCTTAGGTTTAAGTCTCAGTGTTGAGTCTTAGGGATAAGTCTTTGAATTAAGTCTTCAGGTTTTGTCTTAAGGTTTAACCTTAAGTTTAAGTCATAGGGTTAAGTCTTAGGGTTAAGTATTGAGTGTAAATCTTAAGGTTACGCTTTAAGGTTAAGTCTTAATGGTACATCTTCAAGTTAAGTCTTAGCATTAAGACTTAGGGTTAAATCCCAGGGTTAAATTTCAAGGTAAAGTCTCAAGGTTAAGTCTCAGGGTTACGTGGTCAAGTTGTGTCTTAGGATTCAGTCTTAGGGTTAAGTTTTGAAGTTAAACTTGAGGTTAAGTCTTAGGGTTAAGTCTCAGGATTATGTCTTAGGGATAAGTCTTAAGTTTAAACCTTAAGCTTAAGTCTTAGGGTTAAGCCTTAAGGTTAAGTGTCAGGGTTAATTCCTAAAGGTTAAGTCTTAAGTTTACATCTCATAGATTGAGCCTTAGGGTTAATTAAGTCTTAAGTTTACATCTCATAGATTGAGTCTTAGGGTTAAGTCTTCATCTTAAGTCTTAGGGTTAAGTCTTAGAGTACAATCTTGAGGATAAGTCTTATGGTTAAGTCTCAGGGTTAAGTCTTAAGGTTGAGCCTTAAGGTTGAGCCTTAGGGTTAAGCCTTAGAGTTATGTCTTGGGGATAAGTCTTAGGGCTAAGTCTCAGGATTAAGTATCAAGGTTAAAGCTCAAGGATAAGTCTCAGGGCTACGTTTTAGGGTTAAGTCTTGAGGTTAAATCTTAGGTTTAAGTCTCAGTTTTCAGTTTTAGGGATAAGTCTTATGGATAAATTTCACGACTAAGTCTCAGGGCTGAGTCTTAAGGTTAAAACTTAACCTGAAGTCTTAGGGTTAAGTCTTATGGTTAAATCTTAATGTTAAATCGTAATTTTAAGTCTTAGCGTTCAGTCTAAAGTTTAAATCACAAGCTGAAGTCTTAGGGTTAACTCTTTAGAGTTACGTCTTGGGGATAAGTCTTAGGGTTAAGTCTTAACGTTTCAGTCCTAAGGTTAACTCTTAGGGTTAAATCTGTAAGGTCAACACTTAAGGTTAACTCTTAGGGTTAAGTTTAGGGTTAAGCCTTAAGGTTACATCTTCAAGTTAAATATTAAGGTTAAGTCTTAGGGTTATTTCTTAAGTTTAAGTCTGAGGGTTATATCTGAGCGTTCATTATTAAGTTGAAGTCTTAGAGTTCATTCTCAGGGTTAAGTCTTCAAGTTACTTCTTAAGGTTGAGACTTAGGGTTAAGTTTTAAGGTTAAGTCCGAATGTTACATCTTAAAGTTAAGTCTTAGGGTTAAATCTCAGTGTTAAGTCTCAAGGTTAGGTCTCAGGGTAGAAGTCGTAAGGTTGTGTCCTAATGTTCAGTCTTATTGTTAAGTCTTAAAAGTTATATTTTAGGGTTCAGTCTTAGGGTTAAATTTTAAGGTTAAGTCTTCAGGCTAAGTCTTAAGGTGAAGTCTTATGGCTTGAGTCTTAGGGTTAAGTCTAAAGTTTAATTCATAACTTGAAGTCTTAGACTTAAGTCTTGGGGCTAAGTCTTAGGGTTAAGTCTTAAATCTTAGGTTTAAGTCTCAGTGTTGAGTCTTAGGGATAAGTCTTTGAATTAAGTCTTCAAGTTTTGTCTTAAGGTTTAACCTTAAGTTTAAGTCATAGGGTTAAGTCTTAGGGTTAAGTATTGAGTGTAAATCTTAAGGTTACGCTTTAAGGTTAAGTCTTAATGGTACATCTCAAAGTTAAGTCTTAGCATTAAGACTTAGGGTTAAATCCCAGGGTTAAATTTCAAGGTAAAGTCTCAAGGTTAAGTCTCAGGGTTACGTGGTCAAGTTGTGTCTTAGGATTCAGTCTTAGGGTTAAGTTTTGAAGTTAAACTTGAGGTTAAGTCTTAGGGTTAAGTCTCAGGATTATGTCTTAGGGATAAGTCTTAAGTTTAAACCTTAAGCTTAAGTCTTAGGGTTAAGCCTTAAGGTTAAGTGTCAGGGTTAATTCCTAAAGGTTAAGTCTTAAGTTTACATCTCATAGATTGAGCCTTAGGGTTAATTAAGTCTTAAGTTTACATCTCATAGATTGAGTCTTAGGGTTAAGTCTTCATCTTAAGTCTTAGAGTACAATCTTGAGGATAAGTCTTATGGTTAAGTCTCAGGGTTAAGTCTTAATGTTAAGTCTTAAAGTTGAGCCTTAAGGTTAAGTCTTAGGGTTAAGCCTTAGAGTTATGTCTTGGGGATAAGTCTTAGGGCTAAGTCTCAGGATTAAGTATCAAGGTTAAAGCTCAAGGATAAGTCTCAGGGCTACGTTTTAGGGTTAAGTCTTGAGGTTAAATCTTAGGTTTAAGTCTCAGTTTTCAGTTTTAGGGATAAGTCTTATGGATAAATTTCACGACTAAGTCTCAGGGCTGAGTCTTAAGGTTAAAACTTAACCTGAAGTCTTAGGGTTAAGTCTTATGGTTAAATCTTAATGTTAAATCGTAATTTTAAGTCTTAGCGTTCAGTCTAAAGTTTAAATCACAAGCTGAAGTCTTAGGGTTAACTCTTTAGAGTTACGTCTTGGGGATAAGTCTTAGGGTTAAGTCTTAACGTTTCAGTCCTAAGGTTAACTCTTAGGGTTAAATCTGTAAGGTCAACACTTAAGGTTAACTCTTAGGGTTAAGTTTAGGGTTAAGCCTTAAGGTTACATCTTCAAGTTAAATATTAAGGTTAAGTCTTAGGGTTATTTCTTAAGTTTAAGTCTGAGGGTTATATCTGAGCGTTCATTAGGAAGTTGAAGTCTTAGAGTTCATTCTCAGGGTTAAGTCTTCAAGTTACTTCTTAAGGTTGAGACTTAGGGTTAAGTTTTAAGGTTAAGTCCGAATGTTACATCTTAAAGTTAAGTCTTAGGGTTAAATCTCAGTGTTAAGTCTCAAGGTTAGGTCTCAGGGTAGAAGTCGTAAGGTTGTGTCTTAATGTTCAGTCTTATTGTTAAGTCTTAAAAGTTATATTTTAGGGTTCAGTCTTAGGGTTAAATTTTAAGGTTAAGTCTTTAGGTGAAGTCTTATGGCTTGAGTCTTAGGGTTAAGTCTAAAGTTTAATTCATAACTTGAAGTCTTAGACTTAAGTCTTGGGGCTAAGTCTTAGGGTTAAGTCTTAAATCTTAGGTTTAAGTCTCAGTGTTGAGTCTTAGGGATAAGTCTTTGAATTAAGTCTTCAAGTTTTGTCTTAAGGTTTAACCTTAAGTTTAAGTCATAGGGTTAAGTCTTAGGGTTAAGTATTGAGTGTAAATCTTAAGGTTACGCTTTAAGGTTAAGTCTTAATGGTACATCTCAAAGTTAAGTCTTAGCATTAAGACTTAGGGTTAAATCCCAGGGTTAAATTTCAAGGTAAAGTCTCAAGGTTAAGTCTCAGGGTTACGTGGTCAAGTTGTGTCTTAGGATTCAGTCTTAGGGTTAAGTTTTGAAGTTAAACTTGAGGTTAAGTCTTAGGGTTAAGTCTCAGGATTATGTCTTAGGGATAAGTCTTAAGTTTAAACCTTAAGCTTAAGTCTTAGGGTTAAGCCTTAAGGTTAAGTGTCAGGGTTAATTCCTAAAGGTTAAGTCTTAAGTTTACATCTCATAGATTGAGCCTTAGGGTTAATTAAGTCTTAAGTTTACATCTCATAGATTGAGTCTTAGGGTTAAGTCTTCATCTTAAGTCTTAGAGTACAATCTTGAGGATAAGTCTTATGGTTAAGTCTCAGGGTTAAGTCTTAATGTTAAGTCTTAAAGTTGAGCCTTAAGGTTAAGTCTTAGGGTTAAGCCTTAGAGTTATGTCTTGGGGATAAGTCTTAGGGCTAAGTCTCAGGATTAAGTATCAAGGTTAAAGCTCAAGGATAAGTCTCAGGGCTACGTTTTAGGGTTAAGTCTTCAGGTTAAATCTTAGGTTTAAGTCTCAGTTTTCAGTTTTAGGGATAAGTCTTATGGATAAATTTCACGACTAAGTCTCAGGGTTGAGTCTTAAGGTTAAAACTTAACCTGAAGTCTTAGGGTTAAGTCTTATGGTTAAATCTTAATGTTAAATCGTAATTTTAAGTCTTAGCGTTCAGTCTAAAGTTTAAATCACAAGCTGAAGTCTTAGGGTTAACTCTTTAGAGTTACGTCTTGGGGATAAGTCTTAGGGTTAAGTCTTAACGTTTCAGTCCTAAGGTTAACTCTTAGGGTTAAATCTGTAAGGTCAACACTTAAGGTTAACTCTTAGGGTTAAGTTTAGGGTTAAGCCTTAAGGTTACATCTTCAAGTTAAATATTAAGGTTAAGTCTTAGGGTTATTTCTTAAGTTTAAGTCTGAGGGTTATATCTGAGCGTTCATTATTAAGTTGAAGTCTTAGAGTTCATTCTCAGGGTTAAGTCTTCAAGTTACTTCTTAAGGTTGAGACTTAGGGTTAAGTTTTAAGGTTAAGTCCGAATGTTACATCTTAAAGTTAAGTCTTAGGGTTAAATCTCAGTGTTAAGTCTCAAGGTTAGGTCTCAGGGTAGAAGTCGTAAGGTTGTGTCCTAATGTTCAGTCTTATTGTTAAGTCTTAAAAGTTATATTTTAGGGTTCAGTCTTAGGGTTAAATTTTAAGGTTAAGTCTTAAGGTGAAGTCTTATGGCTTGAGTCTTAGGGTTAAGTCTAAAGTTTAATTCATAACTTGAAGTCTTAGACTTAAGTCTTGGGGCTAAGTCTTAGGGTTAAGTCTTAAATCTTAGGTTTAAGTCTCAGTGTTGAGTCTTAGGGATAAGTCTTTGAATTAAGTCTTCAAGTTTTGTCTTAAGGTTTAACCTTAAGTTTAAGTCATAGGGTTAAGTCTTAGGGTTAAGTATTGAGTGTAAATCTTAAGGTTACGCTTTAAGGTTAAGTCTTAATGGTACATCTCAAAGTTAAGTCTTAGCATTAAGACTTAGGGTTAAATCCCAGGGTTAAATTTCAAGGTAAAGTCTCAAGGTTAAGTCTCAGGGTTACGTGGTCAAGTTGTGTCTTAGGATTCAGTCTTAGGGTTAAGTTTTGAAGTTAAACTTGAGGTTAAGTCTTAGGGTTAAGTCTCAGGATTATGTCTTAGGGATAAGTCTTAAGTTTAAACCTTAAGCTTAAGTCTTAGGGTTAAGCCTTAAGGTTAAGTGTCAGGGTTAATTCCTAAAGGTTAAGTCTTAAGTTTACATCTCATAGATTGAGCCTTAGGGTTAATTAAGTCTTAAGTTTACATCTCATAGATTGAGTCTTAGGGTTAAGTCTTCATCTTAAGTCTTAGGGTTAAGTCTTAGAGTACAATCTTGAGGATAAGTCTTCTGGTTAAGTCTCAGGGTTAAGTCTTAATGTTAAGTCTTAAGGTTGAGCCTTAAGGTTAAGTCTTAGGGTTAAGCCTTAGAGTTATGTCTTGGGGATAAGTCTTAGGGCTAAGTCTCAGGATTAAGTATCAAGGTTAAAGCTCAAGGATAAGTCTCAGGGCTACGTTTTAGGGTTAAGTCTTCAGGTTAAATCTTAGGTTTAAGTCTCAGTTTTCAGTTTTAGGGATAAGTCTTATGGATAAATTTCACGACTAAGTCTCAGGGTTGAGTCTTAAGGTTAAAACTTAACCTGAAGTCTTAGGGTTAAGTCTTATGGTTAAATCTTAATGTTAAATCGTAATTTTAAGTCTTAGCGTTCAGTCTAAAGTTTAAATCACAAGCTGAAGTCTTAGGGTTAACTCTTTAGAGTTACGTCTTGGGGATAAGTCTTAGGGTTAAGTCTTAACGTTTCAGTCCTAAGGTTAACTCTTAGGGTTAAATCTGTAAGGTCAACACTTAAGGTTAACTCTTAGGGTTAAGTTTAGGGTTAAGCCTTAAGGTTACATCTTCAAGTTAAATATTAAGGTTAAGTCTTAGGGTTATTTCTTAAGTTTAAGTCTGAGGGTTATATCTGAGCGTTCATTATTAAGTTGAAGTCTTAGAGTTCATTCTCAGGGTTAAGTCTTCAAGTTACTTCTTAAGGTTGAGACTTAGGGTTAAGTTTTAAGGTTAAGTCCGAATGTTACATCTTAAAGTTAAGTCTTAGGGTTAAATCTCAGTGTTAAGTCTCAAGGTTAGGTCTCAGGGTAGAAGTCGTAAGGTTGTGTCCTAATGTTCAGTCTTATTGTTAAGTCTTAAAAGTTATATTTTAGGGTTCAGTCTTAGGGTTAAATTTTAAGGTTAAGTCTTCAGGCGAAGTCTTAAGGTGAAGTCTTATGGCTTGAGTCTTAGGGTTAAGTCTAAAGTTTAATTCATAACTTGAAGTCTTAGACTTAAGTCTTGGGGCTAAGTCTTAGGGTTAAGTCTTAAATCTTAGGTTTAAGTCTCAGTGTTGAGTCTTAGGGATAAGTCTTTGAATTAAGTCTTCAAGTTTTGTCTTAAGGTTTAACCTTAAGTTTAAGTCATAGGGTTAAGTCTTAGGGTTAAGTATTGAGTGTAAATCTTAAGGTTACGTTTTAAGGTTAAGTCTTAATGGTACATCTCAAAGTTAAGTCTTAGCATTAAGACTTAGGGTTAAATCCCAGGGTTAAATTTCAAGGTAAAGTCTCAAGGTTAAGTCTCAGGGTTACGTGGTCAAGTTGTGTCTTAGGATTCAGTCTTAGGGTTAAGTTTTGAAGTTAAACTTGAGGTTAAGTCTTAGGGTTAAGTCTCAGGATTATGTCTTAGGGATAAGTCTTAAGTTTAAACCTTAAGCTTAAGTCTTAGGGTTAAGCCTTAAGGTTAAGTGTCAGGGTTAATTCCTAAAGGTTAAGTCTTAAGTTTACATCTCATAGATTGAGCCTTAGGGTTAATTAAGTCTTAAGTTTACATCTCATAGATTGAGTCTTAGGGTTAAGTCTTCATCTTAAGTCTTAGAGTACAATCTTGAGGATAAGTCTTATGGTTAAGTCTCAGGGTTAAGTCTTAATGTTAAGTCTTAAGGTTGAGCCTTAAGGTTAAGTCTTAGGGTTAAGCCTTAGAGTTATGTCTTGGGGATAAGTCTTAGGGCTAAGTCTCAGGATTAAGTATCAAGGTTAAAGCTCAAGGATAAGTCTCAGGGCTACGTTTTAGGGTTAAGTCTTCAGGTTAAATCTTAGGTTTAAGTCTCAGTTTTCAGTTTTAGGGATAAGTCTTATGGATAAATTTCACGACTAAGTCTCAGGGCTGAGTCTTAAGGTTAAAACTTAACCTGAAGTCTTAGGGTTAAGTCTTATGGTTAAATCTTAATGTTAAATCGTAATTTTAAGTCTTAGCGTTCAGTCTAAAGTTTAAATCACAAGCTGAAGTCTTAGGGTTAACTCTTTAGAGTTACGTCTTGGGGATAAGTCTTAGGGTTAAGTCTTAACGTTTCAGTCCTAAGGTTAACTCTTAGGGTTAAATCTGTAAGGTCAACACTTAAGGTTAACTCTTAGGGTTAAGTTTAGGGTTAAGCCTTAAGGTTACATCTTCAAGTTAAATATTAAGGTTAAGTCTTAGGGTTATTTCTTAAGTTTAAGTCTGAGGGTTATATCTGAGCGTTCATTAGGAAGTTGAAGTCTTAGAGTTCATTCTCAGGGTTAAGTCTTCAAGTTACTTCTTAAGGTTGAGACTTAGGGTTAAGTTTTAAGGTTAAGTCCAAATGTTACATCTTAAAGTTAAGTCTTAGGGTTAAATCTCAGTGTTAAGTCTCAAGGTTAGGTCTCAGGGTAGAAGTCGTAAGGTTGTGTCTTAATGTTCAGTCTTATTGTTAAGTCTTAAAAGTTATATTTTAGGGTTCAGTCTTAGGGTTAAATTTTAAGGTTAAGTCTTTAGGTGAAGTCTTATGGCTTGAGTCTTAGGGTTAAGTCTAAAGTTTAATTCATAACTTGAAGTCTTAGACTTAAGTCTTGGGGCTAAGTCTTAGGGTTAAGTCTTAAATCTTAGGTTTAAGTCTCAGTGTTGAGTCTTAGGGATAAGTCTTTGAATTAAGTCTTCAGGTTTTGTCTTAAGGTTTAACCTTAAGTTTAAGTCATAGGGTTAAGTCTTAGGGTTAAGTATTGAGTGTAAATCTTAAGGTTACGCTTTAAGGTTAAGTCTTAATGGTACATCTTCAAGTTAAGTCTTAGCATTAAGACTTAGGGTTAAATCCCAGGGTTAAATTTCAAGGTAAAGTCTCAAGGTTAAGTCTCAGGGTCACGTGGTCAAGTTGTGTCTTAGGATTCAGTCTTAGGGTTAAGTTTTGAAGTTAAACTTGAGGTTAAGTCTTAGGGTTAAGTCTCAGGATTATGTCTTAGGGATAAGTCTTAAGTTTAAACCTTAAGCTTAAGTCTTAGGGTTAAGCCTTAAGGTTAAGTGTCAGGGTTAATTCCTAAAGGTTAAGTCTTAAGTTTACATCTCATAGATTGAGCCTTAGGGTTCATTAAGTCTTAAGTTTACATCTCATAGATTGAGTCTTAGGGTTAAGTCTTCATCTTAAGTCTTAGGGTTAAGTCTTAGAGTACAATCTTGAGGATAAGTCTTATGGTTAAGTCTCAGGGTTAAGTCTTAATGTTAAGTCTTAAGGTTGAGCCTTAAGGTTAAGTCTTAGGGTTAAGCCTTAGAGTTATGTCTTGGGGATAAGTCTTAGGGCTAAGTCTCAGGATTAAGTATCAAGGTTAAAGCTCAAGGATAAGTCTCAGGGCTACGTTTTAGGGTTAAGTCTTCAGGTTAAATCTTAGGTTTAAGTCTCAGTTTTCAGTTTTAGGGATAAGTCTTATGGATAAATTTCACGACTAAGTCTCAGGGCTGAGTCTTAAGGTTAAAACTTAACCTGAAGTCTTAGGGTTAAGTCTTATGGTTAAATCTTAATGTTAAATCGTAATTTTAAGTCTTAGCGTTCAGTCTAAAGTTTAAATCACAAGCTGAAGTCTTAGGGTTAACTCTTTAGAGTTACGTCTTGGGGATAAGTCTTAGGGTTAAGTCTTAACGTTTCAGTCCTAAGGTTAACTCTTAGGGTTAAATCTGTAAGGTCAACACTTAAGGTTAACTCTTAGGGTTAAGTTTAGGGTTAAGCCTTAAGGTTACATCTTCAAGTTAAATATTAAGGTTAAGTCTTAGGGTTATTTCTTAAGTTTAAGTCTGAGGGTTATATCTGAGCGTTCATTAGGAAGTTGAAGTCTTAGAGTTCATTCTCAGGGTTAAGTCTTCAAGTTACTTCTTAAGGTTGAGACTTAGGGTTAAGTTTTAAGGTAAAGTCCGAATGTTACATCTTAAAGTTAAGTCTTAGGGTTAAATCTCAGTGTTAAGTCTCAAGGTTAGGTCTCAGGGTAGAAGTCGTAAGGTTGTGTCCTAATGTTCAGTCTTATTGTTAAGTCTTAAAAGTTATATTTTAGGGTTCAGTCTTAGGGTTAAATTTTAAGGTTAAGTCTTCAGGCTAAGTCTTAAGGTGAAGTCTTATGGCTTGAGTCTTAGGGTTAAGTCTAAAGTTTAATTCATAACTTGAAGTCTTAGACTTAAGTCTTGGGGCTAAGTCTTAGGGTTAAGTCTTAAATCTTAGGTTTAAGTCTCAGTGTTGAGTCTTAGGGATAAGTCTTTGAATTAAGTCTTCAAGTTTTGTCTTAAGGTTTAACCTTAAGTTTAAGTCATAGGGTTAAGTCTTAGGGTTAAGTATTGAGTGTAAATCTTAAGGTTACGCTTTAAGGTTAAGTCTTAATGGTACATCTCAAAGTTAAGTCTTAGCATTAAGACTTAGGGTTAAATCCCAGGGTTAAATTTCAAGGTAAAGTCTCAAGGTTAAGTCTCAGGGTTACGTGGTCAAGTTGTGTCTTAGGATTCAGTCTTAGGGTTAAGTTTTGAAGTTAAACTTGAGGTTAAGTCTTAGGGTTAAGTCTCAGGATTATGTCTTAGGGATAAGTCTTAAGTTTAAACCTTAAGCTTAAGTCTTAGGGTTAAGCCTTAAGGTTAAGTGTCAGGGTTAATTCCTAAAGGTTAAGTCTTAAGTTTACATCTCATAGATTGAGCCTTAGGGTTAATTAAGTCTTAAGTTTACATCTCATAGATTGAGTCTTAGGGTTAAGTCTTCATCTTAAGTCTTAGAGTACAATCTTGAGGATAAGTCTTATGGTTAAGTCTCAGGGTTAAGTCTTAATGTTAAGTCTTAAAGTTGAGCCTTAAGGTTAAGTCTTAGGGTTAAGCCTTAGAGTTATGTCTTGGGGATAAGTCTTAGGGCTAAGTCTCAGGATTAAGTATCAAGGTTAAAGCTCAAGGATAAGTCTCAGGGCTACGTTTTAGGGTTAAGTCTTGAGGTTAAATCTTAGGTTTAAGTCTCAGTTTTCAGTTTTAGGGATAAGTCTTATGGATAAATTTCACGACTAAGTCTCAGGGCTGAGTCTTAAGGTTAAAACTTAACCTGAAGTCTTAGGGTTAAGTCTTATGGTTAAATCTTAATGTTAAATCGTAATTTTAAGTCTTAGCGTTCAGTCTAAAGTTTAAATCACAAGCTGAAGTCTTAGGGTTAACTCTTTAGAGTTACGTCTTGGGGATAAGTCTTAGGGTTAAGTCTTAACGTTTCAGTCCTAAGGTTAACTCTTAGGGTTAAATCTGTAAGGTCAACACTTAAGGTTAACTCTTAGGGTTAAGTTTAGGGTTAAGCCTTAAGGTTACATCTTCAAGTTAAATATTAAGGTTAAGTCTTAGGGTTATTTCTTAAGTTTAAGTCTGAGGGTTATATCTGAGCGTTCATTAGGAAGTTGAAGTCTTAGAGTTCATTCTCAGGGTTAAGTCTTCAAGTTACTTCTTAAGGTTGAGACTTAGGGTTAAGTTTTAAGGTTAAGTCCGAATGTTACATCTTAAAGTTAAGTCTTAGGGTTAAATCTCAGTGTTAAGTCTCAAGGTTAGGTCTCAGGGTAGAAGTCGTAAGGTTGTGTCCTAATGTTCAGTCTTATTGTTAAGTCTTAAAAGTTATATTTTAGGGTTCAGTCTTAGGGTTAAATTTTAAGGTTAAGTCTTCAGGTGAAGTCTTAAGGTGAAGTCTTATGGCTTGAGTCTTAGGGTTAAGTCTAAAGTTTAATTCATAACTTGAAGTCTTAGACTTAAGTCTTGGGGCTAAGTCTTAGGGTTAAGTCTTAAATCTTAGGTTTAAGTCTCAGTGTTGAGTCTTAGGGATAAGTCTTTGAATTAAGTCTTCAAGTTTTGTCTTAAGGTTTAACCTTAAGTTTAAGTCATAGGGTTAAGTCTTAGGGTTAAGTATTGAGTGTAAATCTTAAGGTTACGTTTTAAGGTTAAGTCTTAATGGTACATCTCAAAGTTAAGTCTTAGCATTAAGACTTAGGGTTAAATCCCAGGGTTAAATTTCAAGGTAAAGTCTCAAGGTTAAGTCTCAGGGTTACGTGGTCAAGTTGTGTCTTAGGATTCAGTCTTAGGGTTAAGTTTTGAAGTTAAACTTGAGGTTAAGTCTTAGGGTTAAGTCTCAGGATTATGTCTTAGGGATAAGTCTTAAGTTTAAACCTTAAGCTTAAGTCTTAGGGTTAAGCCTTAAGGTTAAGTGTCAGGGTTAATTCCTAAAGGTTAAGTCTTAAGTTTACATCTCATAGATTGAGCCTTAGGGTTAATTAAGTCTTAAGTTTACATCTCATAGATTGAGTCTTAGGGTTAAGTCTTAGGGTTAAGTCTTAGAGTACAATCTTGAGGATAAGTCTTATGGTTAAGTCTCAGGGTTAAGTCTTAATGTTAAGTCTTAAGGTTGAGCCTTAAGGTTAAGTCTTAGGGTTAAGCCTTAGAGTTATGTCTTGGGGATAAGTCTTAGGGCTAAGTCTCAGGATTAAGTATCAAGGTTAAAGCTCAAGGATAAGTCTCAGGGCTACGTTTTAGGGTTAAGTCTTGAGGTTAAATCTTAGGTTTAAGTCTCAGTTTTCAGTTTTAGGGATAAGTCTTATGGATAAATTTCACGACTAAGTCTCAGGGCTGAGTCTTAAGGTTAAAACTTAACCTGAAGTCTTAGGGTTAAGTCTTATGGTTAAATCTTAATGTTAAATCGTAATTTTAAGTCTTAGCGTTCAGTCTAAAGTTTAAATCACAAGCTGAAGTCTTAGGGTTAACTCTTTAGAGTTACGTCTTGGGGATAAGTCTTAGGGTTAAGTCTTAACGTTTCAGTCCTAAGGTTAACTCTTAGGGTTAAATCTGTAAGGTCAACACTTAAGGTTAACTCTTAGGGTTAAGTTTAGGGTTAAGCCTTAAGGTTACATCTTCAAGTTAAATATTAAGGTTAAGTCTTAGGGTTATTTCTTAAGTTTAAGTCTGAGGGTTATATCTGAGCGTTCATTAGGAAGTTGAAGTCTTAGAGTTCATTCTCAGGGTTAAGTCTTCAAGTTACTTCTTAAGGTTGAGACTTAGGGTTAAGTTTTAAGGTTAAGTCCGAATGTTACATCTTAAAGTTAAGTCTTAGGGTTAAATCTCAGTGTTAAGTCTCAAGGTTAGGTCTCAGGGTAGGAGTCGTAAGGTTGTGTCTTAATGTTCAGTCTTATTGTTAAGTCTTAAAAGTTATATTTTAGGGTTCAGTCTTAGGGTTAAATTTTAAGGTTAAGTCTTTAGGTGAAGTCTTATGGCTTGAGTCTTAGGGTTAAGTCTAAAGTTTAATTCATAACTTGAAGTCTTAGACTTAAGTCTTGGGGCTAAGTCTTAGGGTTAAGTCTTAAATCTTAGGTTTAAGTCTCAGTGTTGAGTCTTAGGGATAAGTCTTTGAATTAAGTCTTCAGGTTTTGTCTTAAGGTTTAACCTTAAGTTTAAGTCATAGGGTTAAGTCTTAGGGTTAAGTATTGAGTGTAAATCTTAAGGTTACGCTTTAAGGTTAAGTCTTAATGGTACATCTTCAAGTTAAGTCTTAGCATTAAGACTTAGGGTTAAATCCCAGGGTTAAATTTCAAGGTAAAGTCTCAAGGTTAAGTCTCAGGGTTACGTGGTCAAGTTGTGTCTTAGGATTCAGTCTTAGGGTTAAGTTTTGAAGTTAAACTTGAGGTTAAGTCTTAGGGTTAAGTCTCAGGATTATGTCTTAGGGATAAGTCTTAAGTTTAAACCTTAAGCTTAAGTCTTAGGGTTAAGCCTTAAGGTTAAGTGTCAGGGTTAATTCCTAAAGGTTAAGTCTTAAGTTTACATCTCATAGATTGAGCCTTAGGGTTAATTAAGTCTTAAGTTTACATCTCATAGATTGAGTCTTAGGGTTAAGTCTTCATCTTAAGTCTTAGGGTTAAGTCTTAGAGTACAATCTTGAGGATAAGTCTTATGGTTAAGTCTCAGGGTTAAGTCTTAAGGTTGAGCCTTAAGGTTAAGTCTTAGGGTTAAGCCTTAGAGTTATGTCTTGGGGATAAGTCTTAGGGCTAAGTCTCAGGATTAAGTATCAAGGTTAAAGCTCAAGGATAAGTCTCAGGGCTACGTTTTAGGGTTAAGTCTTGAGGTTAAATCTTAGGTTTAAGTCTCAGTTTTCAGTTTTAGGGATAAGTCTTATGGATAAATTTCACGACTAAGTCTCAGGGTTGAGTCTTAAGGTTAAAACTTAACCTGAAGTCTTAGGGTTAAGTCTTATGGTTAAATCTTAATGTTAAATCGTAATTTTAAGTCTTAGCGTTCAGTCTAAAGTTTAAATCACAAGCTGAAGTCTTAGGGTTAACTCTTTAGAGTTACGTCTTGGGGATAAGTCTTAGGGTTAAGTCTTAACGTTTCAGTCCTAAGGTTAACTCTTAGGGTTAAATCTGTAAGGTCAACACTTAAGGTTAACTCTTAGGGTTAAGTTTAGGGTTAAGCCTTAAGGTTACATCTTCAAGTTAAATATTAAGGTTAAGTCTTAGGGTTATTTCTTAAGTTTAAGTCTGAGGGTTATATCTGAGCGTTAATTATTAAGTTGAAGTCTTAGAGTTCATTCTCAGGGTTAAGTCTTCAAGTTACTTCTTAAGGTTGAGACTTAGGGTTAAGTTTTAAGGTTAAGTCCGAATGTTACATCTTAAAGTTAAGTCTTAGGGTTAAATCTCAGTGTTAAGTCTCAAGGTTAGGTCTCAGGGTAGAAGTCGTAAGGTTGTGTCCTAATGTTCAGTCTTATTGTTAAGTCTTAAAAGTTATATTTTAGGGTTCAGTCTTAGGGTTAAATTTTAAGGTTAAGTCTTCAGGCTAAGTCTTAAGGTGAAGTCTTATGGCTTGAGTCTTAGGGTTAAGTCTAAAGTTTAATTCATAACTTGAAGTCTTAGACTTAAGTCTTGGGGCTAAGTCTTAGGGTTAAGTCTTAAATCTTAGGTTTAAGTCTCAGTGTTGAGTCTTAGGGATAAGTCTTTGAATTAAGTCTTCAAGTTTTGTCTTAAGGTTTAACCTTAAGTTTAAGTCATAGGGTTAAGTCTTAGGGTTAAGTATTGAGTGTAAATCTTAAGGTTACGCTTTAAGGTTAAGTCTTAATGGTACATCTCAAAGTTAAGTCTTAGCATTAAGACTTAGGGTTAAATCCCAGGGTTAAATTTCAAGGTAAAGTCTCAAGGTTAAGTCTCAGGGTTACGTGGTCAAGTTGTGTCTTAGGATTCAGTCTTAGGGTTAAGTTTTGAAGTTAAACTTGAGGTTAAGTCTTAGGGTTAAGTCTCAGGATTATGTCTTAGGGATAAGTCTTAAGTTTAAACCTTAAGCTTAAGTCTTAGGGTTAAGCCTTAAGGTTAAGTGTCAGGGTTAATTCCTAAAGGTTAAGTCTTAAGTTTACATCTCATAGATTGAGCCTTAGGGTTAATTAAGTCTTAAGTTTACATCTCATAGATTGAGTCTTAGGGTTAAGTCTTCATCTTAAGTCTTAGAGTACAATCTTGAGGATAAGTCTTATGGTTAAGTCTCAGGGTTAAGTCTTAATGTTAAGTCTTAAAGTTGAGCCTTAAGGTTAAGTCTTAGGGTTAAGCCTTAGAGTTATGTCTTGGGGATAAGTCTTAGGGCTAAGTCTCAGGATTAAGTATCAAGGTTAAAGCTCAAGGATAAGTCTCAGGGCTACGTTTTAGGGTTAAGTCTTGAGGTTAAATCTTAGGTTTAAGTCTCAGTTTTCAGTTTTAGGGATAAGTCTTATGGATAAATTTCACGACTAAGTCTCAGGGCTGAGTCTTAAGGTTAAAACTTAACCTGAAGTCTTAGGGTTAAGTCTTATGGTTAAATCTTAATGTTAAATCGTAATTTTAAGTCTTAGCGTTCAGTCTAAAGTTTAAATCACAAGCTGAAGTCTTAGGGTTAACTCTTTAGAGTTACGTCTTGGGGATAAGTCTTAGGGTTAAGTCTTAACGTTTCAGTCCTAAGGTTAACTCTTAGGGTTAAATCTGTAAGGTCAACACTTAAGGTTAACTCTTAGGGTTAAGTTTAGGGTTAAGCCTTAAGGTTACATCTTCAAGTTAAATATTAAGGTTAAGTCTTAGGGTTATTTCTTAAGTTTAAGTCTGAGGGTTATATCTGAGCGTTCATTATTAAGTTGAAGTCTTAGAGTTCATTCTCAGGGTTAAGTCTTCAAGTTACTTCTTAAGGTTGAGACTTAGGGTTAAGTTTTAAGGTTAAGTCCGAATGTTACATCTTAAAGTTAAGTCTTAGGGTTAAATCTCAGTGTTAAGTCTCAAGGTTAGGTCTCAGGGTAGAAGTCGTAAGGTTGTGTCCTAATGTTCAGTCTTATTGTTAAGTCTTAAAAGTTATATTTTAGGGTTCAGTCTTAGGGTTAAATTTTAAGGTTAAGTCTTCAGGTGAAGTCTTAAGGTGAAGTCTTATGGCTTGAGTCTTAGGGTTAAGTCTAAAGTTTAATTCATAACTTGAAGTCTTAGACTTAAGTCTTGGGGCTAAGTCTTAGGGTTAAGTCTTAAATCTTAGGTTTAAGTCTCAGTGTTGAGTCTTAGGGATAAGTCTTTGAATTAAGTCTTCAAGTTTTGTCTTAAGGTTTAACCTTAAGTTTAAGTCATAGGGTTAAGTCTTAGGGTTAAGTATTGAGTGTAAATCTTAAGGTTACGTTTTAAGGTTAAGTCTTAATGGTACATCTCAAAGTTAAGTCTTAGCATTAAGACTTAGGGTTAAATCCCAGGGTTAAATTTCAAGGTAAAGTCTCAAGGTTAAGTCTCAGGGTTACGTGGTCAAGTTGTGTCTTAGGATTCAGTCTTAGGGTTAAGTTTTGAAGTTAAACTTGAGGTTAAGTCTTAGGGTTAAGTCTCAGGATTATGTCTTAGGGATAAGTCTTAAGTTTAAACCTTAAGCTTAAGTCTTAGGGTTAAGCCTTAAGGTTAAGTGTCAGGGTTAATTCCTAAAGGTTAAGTCTTAAGTTTACATCTCATAGATTGAGCCTTAGGGTTAATTAAGTCTTAAGTTTACATCTCATAGATTGAGTCTTAGGGTTAAGTCTTCATCTTAAGTCTTAGAGTACAATCTTGAGGATAAGTCTTATGGTTAAGTCTCAGGGTTAAGTCTTAATGTTAAGTCTTAAGGTTGAGCCTTAAGGTTAAGTCTTAGGGTTAAGCCTTAGAGTTATGTCTTGGGGATAAGTCTTAGGGCTAAGTCTCAGGATTAAGTATCAAGGTTAAAGCTCAAGGATAAGTCTCAGGGCTACGTTTTAGGGTTAAGTCTTCAGGTTAAATCTTAGGTTTAAGTCTCAGTTTTCAGTTTTAGGGATAAGTCTTATGGATAAATTTCACGACTAAGTCTCAGGGCTGAGTCTTAAGGTTAAAACTTAACCTGAAGTCTTAGGGTTAAGTCTTATGGTTAAATCTTAATGTTAAATCGTAATTTTAAGTCTTAGCGTTCAGTCTAAAGTTTAAATCACAAGCTGAAGTCTTAGGGTTAACTCTTTAGAGTTACGTCTTGGGGATAAGTCTTAGGGTTAAGTCTTAACGTTTCAGTCCTAAGGTTAACTCTTAGGGTTAAATCTGTAAGGTCAACACTTAAGGTTAACTCTTAGGGTTAAGTTTAGGGTTAAGCCTTAAGGTTACATCTTCAAGTTAAATATTAAGGTTAAGTCTTAGGGTTATTTCTTAAGTTTAAGTCTGAGGGTTATATCTGAGCGTTCATTAGGAAGTTGAAGTCTTAGAGTTCATTCTCAGGGTTAAGTCTTCAAGTTACTTCTTAAGGTTGAGACTTAGGGTTAAGTTTTAAGGTTAAGTCCAAATGTTACATCTTAAAGTTAAGTCTTAGGGTTAAATCTCAGTGTTAAGTCTCAAGGTTAGGTCTCAGGGTAGAAGTCGTAAGGTTGTGTCTTAATGTTCAGTCTTATTGTTAAGTCTTAAAAGTTATATTTTAGGGTTCAGTCTTAGGGTTAAATTTTAAGGTTAAGTCTTTAGGTGAAGTCTTATGGCTTGAGTCTTAGGGTTAAGTCTAAAGTTTAATTCATAACTTGAAGTCTTAGACTTAAGTCTTGGGGCTAAGTCTTAGGGTTAAGTCTTAAATCTTAGGTTTAAGTCTCAGTGTTGAGTCTTAGGGATAAGTCTTTGAATTAAGTCTTCAGGTTTTGTCTTAAGGTTTAACCTTAAGTTTAAGTCATAGGGTTAAGTCTTAGGGTTAAGTATTGAGTGTAAATCTTAAGGTTACGCTTTAAGGTTAAGTCTTAATGGTACATCTTCAAGTTAAGTCTTAGCATTAAGACTTAGGGTTAAATCCCAGGGTTAAATTTCAAGGTAAAGTCTCAAGGTTAAGTCTCAGGGTCACGTGGTCAAGTTGTGTCTTAGGATTCAGTCTTAGGGTTAAGTTTTGAAGTTAAACTTGAGGTTAAGTCTTAGGGTTAAGTCTCAGGATTATGTCTTAGGGATAAGTCTTAAGTTTAAACCTTAAGCTTAAGTCTTAGGGTTAAGCCTTAAGGTTAAGTGTCAGGGTTAATTCCTAAAGGTTAAGTCTTAAGTTTACATCTCATAGATTGAGCCTTAGGGTTCATTAAGTCTTAAGTTTACATCTCATAGATTGAGTCTTAGGGTTAAGTCTTCATCTTAAGTCTTAGGGTTAAGTCTTAGAGTACAATCTTGAGGATAAGTCTTATGGTTAAGTCTCAGGGTTAAGTCTTAATGTTAAGTCTTAAGGTTGAGCCTTAAGGTTAAGTCTTAGGGTTAAGCCTTAGAGTTATGTCTTGGGGATAAGTCTTAGGGCTAAGTCTCAGGATTAAGTATCAAGGTTAAAGCTCAAGGATAAGTCTCAGGGCTACGTTTTAGGGTTAAGTCTTCAGGTTAAATCTTAGGTTTAAGTCTCAGTTTTCAGTTTTAGGGATAAGTCTTATGGATAAATTTCACGACTAAGTCTCAGGGCTGAGTCTTAAGGTTAAAACTTAACCTGAAGTCTTAGGGTTAAGTCTTATGGTTAAATCTTAATGTTAAATCGTAATTTTAAGTCTTAGCGTTCAGTCTAAAGTTTAAATCACAAGCTGAAGTCTTAGGGTTAACTCTTTAGAGTTACGTCTTGGGGATAAGTCTTAGGGTTAAGTCTTAACGTTTCAGTCCTAAGGTTAACTCTTAGGGTTAAATCTGTAAGGTCAACACTTAAGGTTAACTCTTAGGGTTAAGTTTAGGGTTAAGCCTTAAGGTTACATCTTCAAGTTAAATATTAAGGTTAAGTCTTAGGGTTATTTCTTAAGTTTAAGTCTGAGGGTTATATCTGAGCGTTCATTAGGAAGTTGAAGTCTTAGAGTTCATTCTCAGGGTTAAGTCTTCAAGTTACTTCTTAAGGTTGAGACTTAGGGTTAAGTTTTAAGGTAAAGTCCGAATGTTACATCTTAAAGTTAAGTCTTAGGGTTAAATCTCAGTGTTAAGTCTCAAGGTTAGGTCTCAGGGTAGAAGTCGTAAGGTTGTGTCCTAATGTTCAGTCTTATTGTTAAGTCTTAAAAGTTATATTTTAGGGTTCAGTCTTAGGGTTAAATTTTAAGGTTAAGTCTTCAGGCTAAGTCTTAAGGTGAAGTCTTATGGCTTGAGTCTTAGGGTTAAGTCTAAAGTTTAATTCATAACTTGAAGTCTTAGACTTAAGTCTTGGGGCTAAGTCTTAGGGTTAAGTCTTAAATCTTAGGTTTAAGTCTCAGTGTTGAGTCTTAGGGATAAGTCTTTGAATTAAGTCTTCAAGTTTTGTCTTAAGGTTTAACCTTAAGTTTAAGTCATAGGGTTAAGTCTTAGGGTTAAGTATTGAGTGTAAATCTTAAGGTTACGCTTTAAGGTTAAGTCTTAATGGTACATCTCAAAGTTAAGTCTTAGCATTAAGACTTAGGGTTAAATCCCAGGGTTAAATTTCAAGGTAAAGTCTCAAGGTTAAGTCTCAGGGTCACGTGGTCAAGTTGTGTCTTAGGATTCAGTCTTAGGGTTAAGTTTTGAAGTTAAACTTGAGGTTAAGTCTTAGGGTTAAGTCTCAGGATTATGTCTTAGGGATAAGTCTTAAGTTTAAACCTTAAGCTTAAGTCTTAGGGTTAAGCCTTAAGGTTAAGTGTCAGGGTTAATTCCTAAAGGTTAAGTCTTAAGTTTACATCTCATAGATTGAGCCTTAGGGTTCATTAAGTCTTAAGTTTACATCTCATAGATTGAGTCTTAGGGTTAAGTCTTCATCTTAAGTCTTAGGGTTAAGTCTTAGAGTACAATCTTGAGGATAAGTCTTATGGTTAAGTCTCAGGGTTAAGTCTTAATGTTAAGTCTTAAGGTTGAGCCTTAAGGTTAAGTCTTAGGGTTAAGCCTTAGAGTTATGTCTTGGGGATAAGTCTTAGGGCTAAGTCTCAGGATTAAGTATCAAGGTTAAAGCTCAAGGATAAGTCTCAGGGCTACGTTTTAGGGTTAAGTCTTCAGGTTAAATCTTAGGTTTAAGTCTCAGTTTTCAGTTTTAGGGATAAGTCTTATGGATAAATTTCACGACTAAGTCTCAGGGCTGAGTCTTAAGGTTAAAACTTAACCTGAAGTCTTAGGGTTAAGTCTTATGGTTAAATCTTAATGTTAAATCGTAATTTTAAGTCTTAGCGTTCAGTCTAAAGTTTAAATCACAAGCTGAAGTCTTAGGGTTAACTCTTTAGAGTTACGTCTTGGGGATAAGTCTTAGGGTTAAGTCTTAACGTTTCAGTCCTAAGGTTAACTCTTAGGGTTAAATCTGTAAGGTCAACACTTAAGGTTAACTCTTAGGGTTAAGTTTAGGGTTAAGCCTTAAGGTTACATCTTCAAGTTAAATATTAAGGTTAAGTCTTAGGGTTATTTCTTAAGTTTAAGTCTGAGGGTTATATCTGAGCGTTCATTAGGAAGTTGAAGTCTTAGAGTTCATTCTCAGGGTTAAGTCTTCAAGTTACTTCTTAAGGTTGAGACTTAGGGTTAAGTTTTAAGGTAAAGTCCGAATGTTACATCTTAAAGTTAAGTCTTAGGGTTAAATCTCAGTGTTAAGTCTCAAGGTTAGGTCTCAGGGTAGAAGTCGTAAGGTTGTGTCCTAATGTTCAGTCTTATTGTTAAGTCTTAAAAGTTATATTTTAGGGTTCAGTCTTAGGGTTAAATTTTAAGGTTAAGTCTTCAGGCTAAGTCTTAAGGTGAAGTCTTATGGCTTGAGTCTTAGGGTTAAGTCTAAAGTTTAATTCATAACTTGAAGTCTTAGACTTAAGTCTTGGGGCTAAGTCTTAGGGTTAAGTCTTAAATCTTAGGTTTAAGTCTCAGTGTTGAGTCTTAGGGATAAGTCTTTGAATTAAGTCTTCAAGTTTTGTCTTAAGGTTTAACCTTAAGTTTAAGTCATAGGGTTAAGTCTTAGGGTTAAGTATTGAGTGTAAATCTTAAGGTTACGCTTTAAGGTTAAGTCTTAATGGTACATCTCAAAGTTAAGTCTTAGCATTAAGACTTAGGGTTAAATCCCAGGGTTAAATTTCAAGGTAAAGTCTCAAGGTTAAGTCTCAGGGTTACGTGGTCAAGTTGTGTCTTAGGATTCAGTCTTAGGGTTAAGTTTTGAAGTTAAACTTGAGGTTAAGTCTTAGGGTTAAGTCTCAGGATTATGTCTTAGGGATAAGTCTTAAGTTTAAACCTTAAGCTTAAGTCTTAGGGTTAAGCCTTAAGGTTAAGTGTCAGGGTTAATTCCTAAAGGTTAAGTCTTAAGTTTACATCTCATAGATTGAGCCTTAGGGTTCATTAAGTCTTAAGTTTACATCTCATAGATTGAGTCTTAGGGTTAAGTCTTCATCTTAAGTCTTAGAGTACAATCTTGAGGATAAGTCTTATGGTTAAGTCTCAGGGTTAAGTCTTAATGTTAAGTCTTAAAGTTGAGCCTTAAGGTTAAGTCTTAGGGTTAAGCCTTAGAGTTATGTCTTGGGGATAAGTCTTAGGGCTAAGTCTCAGGATTAAGTATCAAGGTTAAAGCTCAAGGATAAGTCTCAGGGCTACGTTTTAGGGTTAAGTCTTGAGGTTAAATCTTAGGTTTAAGTCTCAGTTTTCAGTTTTAGGGATAAGTCTTATGGATAAATTTCACGACTAAGTCTCAGGGCTGAGTCTTAAGGTTAAAACTTAACCTGAAGTCTTAGGGTTAAGTCTTATGGTTAAATCTTAATGTTAAATCGTAATTTTAAGTCTTAGCGTTCAGTCTAAAGTTTAAATCACAAGCTGAAGTCTTAGGGTTAACTCTTTAGAGTTACGTCTTGGGGATAAGTCTTAGGGTTAAGTCTTAACGTTTCAGTCCTAAGGTTAACTCTTAGGGTTAAATCTGTAAGGTCAACACTTAAGGTTAACTCTTAGGGTTAAGTTTAGGGTTAAGCCTTAAGGTTACATCTTCAAGTTAAATATTAAGGTTAAGTCTTAGGGTTATTTCTTAAGTTTAAGTCTGAGGGTTATATCTGAGCGTTCATTAGGAAGTTGAAGTCTTAGAGTTCATTCTCAGGGTTAAGTCTTCAAGTTACTTCTTAAGGTTGAGACTTAGGGTTAAGTTTTAAGGTTAAGTCCGAATGTTACATCTTAAAGTTAAGTCTTAGGGTTAAATCTCAGTGTTAAGTCTCAAGGTTAGGTCTCAGGGTAGAAGTCGTAAGGTTGTGTCCTAATGTTCAGTCTTATTGTTAAGTCTTAAAAGTTATATTTTAGGGTTCAGTCTTAGGGTTAAATTTTAAGGTTAAGTCTTCAGGTGAAGTCTTAAGGTGAAGTCTTATGGCTTGAGTCTTAGGGTTAAGTCTAAAGTTTAATTCATAACTTGAAGTCTTAGACTTAAGTCTTGGGGCTAAGTCTTAGGGTTAAGTCTTAAATCTTAGGTTTAAGTCTCAGTGTTGAGTCTTAGGGATAAGTCTTTGAATTAAGTCTTCAAGTTTTGTCTTAAGGTTTAACCTTAAGTTTAAGTCATAGGGTTAAGTCTTAGGGTTAAGTATTGAGTGTAAATCTTAAGGTTACGTTTTAAGGTTAAGTCTTAATGGTACATCTCAAAGTTAAGTCTTAGCATTAAGACTTAGGGTTAAATCCCAGGGTTAAATTTCAAGGTAAAGTCTCAAGGTTAAGTCTCAGGGTTACGTGGTCAAGTTGTGTCTTAGGATTCAGTCTTAGGGTTAAGTTTTGAAGTTAAACTTGAGGTTAAGTCTTAGGGTTAAGTCTCAGGATTATGTCTTAGGGATAAGTCTTAAGTTTAAACCTTAAGCTTAAGTCTTAGGGTTAAGCCTTAAGGTTAAGTGTCAGGGTTAATTCCTAAAGGTTAAGTCTTAAGTTTACATCTCATAGATTGAGCCTTAGGGTTAATTAAGTCTTAAGTTTACATCTCATAGATTGAGTCTTAGGGTTAAGTCTTAGGGTTAAGTCTTAGAGTACAATCTTGAGGATAAGTCTTATGGTTAAGTCTCAGGGTTAAGTCTTAATGTTAAGTCTTAAGGTTGAGCCTTAAGGTTAAGTCTTAGGGTTAAGCCTTAGAGTTATGTCTTGGGGATAAGTCTTAGGGCTAAGTCTCAGGATTAAGTATCAAGGTTAAAGCTCAAGGATAAGTCTCAGGGCTACGTTTTAGGGTTAAGTCTTGAGGTTAAATCTTAGGTTTAAGTCTCAGTTTTCAGTTTTAGGGATAAGTCTTATGGATAAATTTCACGACTAAGTCTCAGGGCTGAGTCTTAAGGTTAAAACTTAACCTGAAGTCTTAGGGTTAAGTCTTATGGTTAAATCTTAATGTTAAATCGTAATTTTAAGTCTTAGCGTTCAGTCTAAAGTTTAAATCACAAGCTGAAGTCTTAGGGTTAACTCTTTAGAGTTACGTCTTGGGGATAAGTCTTAGGGTTAAGTCTTAACGTTTCAGTCCTAAGGTTAACTCTCAGGGTTAAATCTGTAAGGTCAACACTTAAGGTTAACTCTTAGGGTTAAGTTTAGGGTTAAGCCTTAAGGTTACATCTTCAAGTTAAATATTAAGGTTAAGTCTTAGGGTTATTTCTTAAGTTTAAGTCTGAGGGTTATATCTGAGCGTTCATTATTAAGTTGAAGTCTTAGAGTTCATTCTCAGGGTTAAGTCTTCAAGTTACTTCTTAAGGTTGAGACTTAGGGTTAAGTTTTAAGGTTAAGTCCGAATGTTACATCTTAAAGTTAAGTCTTAGGGTTAAATCTCAGTGTTAAGTCTCAAGGTTAGGTCTCAGGGTAGGAGTCGTAAGGTTGTGTCTTAATGTTCAGTCTTATTGTTAAGTCTTAAAAGTTATATTTTAGGGTTCAGTCTTAGGGTTAAATTTTAAGGTTAAGTCTTTAGGTGAAGTCTTATGGCTTGAGTCTTAGGGTTAAGTCTAAAGTTTAATTCATAACTTGAAGTCTTAGACTTAAGTCTTGGGGCTAAGTCTTAGGGTTAAGTCTTAAATCTTAGGTTTAAGTCTCAGTGTTGAGTCTTAGGGATAAGTCTTTGAATTAAGTCTTCAGGTTTTGTCTTAAGGTTTAACCTTAAGTTTAAGTCATAGGGTTAAGTCTTAGGGTTAAGTATTGAGTGTAAATCTTAAGGTTACGCTTTAAGGTTAAGTCTTAATGGTACATCTTCAAGTTAAGTCTTAGCATTAAGACTTAGGGTTAAATCCCAGGGTTAAATTTCAAGGTAAAGTCTCAAGGTTAAGTCTCAGGGTTACGTGGTCAAGTTGTGTCTTAGGATTCAGTCTTAGGGTTAAGTTTTGAAGTTAAACTTGAGGTTAAGTCTTAGGGTTAAGTCTCAGGATTATGTCTTAGGGATAAGTCTTAAGTTTAAACCTTAAGCTTAAGTCTTAGGGTTAAGCCTTAAGGTTAAGTGTCAGGGTTAATTCCTAAAGGTTAAGTCTTAAGTTTACATCTCATAGATTGAGCCTTAGGGTTAATTAAGTCTTAAGTTTACATCTCATAGATTGAGTCTTAGGGTTAAGTCTTCATCTTAAGTCTTAGGGTTAAGTCTTAGAGTACAATCTTGAGGGTAAGTCTTATGGTTAAGTCTCAGGGTTAAGTCTTAATGTTAAGTCTTAAGGTTGAGCCTTAGTGTTAAGCCTTAGAGTTATGTCTTGGGGATAAGTCTTAGGGCTAAGTCTCAGGATTAAGTATCAAGGTTAAAGCTCAAGGATAAGTCTCAGGGCTACGTTTTAGGGTTAAGTCTTGAGGTTAAATCTTAGGTTTAAGTCTCAGTTTTCAGTTTTAGGGATAAGTCTTATGGATAAATTTCACGACTAAGTCTCAGGGCTGAGTCCTAAGGTTAAAACTTAACCTGAAGTCTTAGGGTTAAGTCTTATGGTTAAATCTTAATGTTAAATCGTAATTTTAAGTCTTAGCGTTCAGTCTAAAGTTTAAATCACAAGCTGAAGTCTTAGGGTTAACTCTTTAGAGTTACGTCTTGGGGATAAGTCTTAGGGTTAAGTCTTAACGTTTCAGTCCTAAGGTTAACTCTTAGGGTTAAATCTGTAAGGTCAACACTTAAGGTTAACTCTTAGGGTTAAGTTTAGGGTTAAGCCTTAAGGTTACATCTTCAAGTTAAATATTAAGGTTAAGTCTTAGGGTTATTTCTTAAGTTTAAGTCTGAGGGTTATATCTGAGCGTTCATTATTAAGTTGAAGTCTTAGAGTTCATTCTCAGGGTTAAGTCTTCAAGTTACTTCTTAAGGTTGAGACTTAGGGTTAAGTTTTAAGGTTAAGTCCGAATGTTACATCTTAAAGTTAAGTCTTAGGGTTAAATCTCAGTGTTAAGTCTCAAGGTTAGGTCTCAGGGTAGAAGTCGTAAGGTTGTGTCTTAATGTTCAGTCTTATTGTTAAGTCTTAAAAGTTATATTTTAGGGTTCAGTCTTAGGGTTAAATTTTAAGGTTAAGTCTTTAGGTGAAGCCTTATGGCTTGAGTCTTAGGGTTAAGTCTAAAGTTTAATTCATAACTTGAAGTCTTAGACTTAAGTCTTGGGGCTAAGTCTTAGGGTTAAGTCTTAAATCTTAGGTTTAAGTCTCAGTGTTGAGTCTTAGGGATAAGTCTTTGAATTAAGTCTTCAGGTTTTGTCTTAAGGTTTAACCTTAAGTTTAAGTCATAGGGTTAAGTCTTAGGGTTAAGTATTGAGTGTAAATCTTAAGGTTACGCTTTAAGGTTAAGTCTTAATGGTACATCTTAAAGTTAAGTCTTAGCATTAAGACTTAGGGTTAAATCCCAGGGTTAAATTTCAAGGTAAAGTCTCAAGGTTAAGTCTCAGGGTTACGTGGTCAAGTTGTGTCTTAGGATTCAGTCTTAGGGTTAAGTTTTGAAGTTAAACTTGAGGTTAAGTCTTAGGGTTAAGTCTCAGGATTATGTCTTAGGGATAAGTCTTAAGTTTAAACCTTAAGCTTAAGTCTTAGGGTTAAGCCTTAAGGTTAAGTGTCAGGGTTAATTCCTAAAGGTTAAGTCTTAAGTTTACATCTCATAGATTGAGCCTTAGGGTTAATTAAGTCTTAAGTTTACATCTCATAGATTGAGTCTTAGGGTTAAGTCTTCATCTTAAGTCTTAGGGTTAAGTCTTAGAGTACAATCTTGAGGGTAAGTCTTATGGTTAAGTCTCAGGGTTAAGTCTTAATGTTAAGTCTTAAGGTTGAGCCTTAGTGTTAAGCCTTAGAGTTATGTCTTGGGGATAAGTCTTAGGGCTAAGTCTCAGGATTAAGTATCAAGGTTAAAGCTCAAGGATAAGTCTCAGGGCTACGTTTTAGGGTTAAGTCTTGAGGTTAAATCTTAGGTTTAAGTCTCAGTTTTCAGTTTTAGGGATAAGTCTTATGGATAAATTTCACGACTAAGTCTCAGGGCTGAGTCTTAAGGTTAAAACTTAACCTGAAGTCTTAGGGTTAAGTCTTATGGTTAAATCTTAATGTTAAATCGTAATTTTAAGTCTTAGCGTTCAGTCTAAAGTTTAAATCACAAGCTGAAGTCTTAGGGTTAACTCTTTAGAGTTACGTCTTGGGGATAAGTCTTAGGGTTAAGTCTTAACGTTTCAGTCCTAAGGTTAACTCTTAGGGTTAAATCTGTAAGGTCAACACTTAAGGTTAACTCTTAGGGTTAAGTTTAGGGTTAAGCCTTAAGGTTACATCTTCAAGTTAAATATTAAGGTTAAGTCTTAGGGTTATTTCTTAAGTTTAAGTCTGAGGGTTATATCTGAGCGTTCATTAGGAAGTTGAAGTCTTAGAGTTCATTCTCAGGGTTAAGTCTTCAAGTTACTTCTTAAGGTTGAGACTTAGGGTTAAGTTTTAAGGTAAAGTCCGAATGTTACATCTTAAAGTTAAGTCTTAGGGTTAAATCTCAGTGTTAAGTCTCAAGGTTAGGTCTCAGGGTAGAAGTCGTAAGGTTGTGTCTTAATGTTCAGTCTTATTGTTAAGTCTTAAAAGTTATATTTTAGGGTTCAGTCTTAGGGTTAAATTTTAAGGTTAAGTCTTCAGGTGAAGTCTTATGGCTTGAGTCTTAGGGTTAAGTCTAAAGTTTAATTCATAACTTGAAGTCTTAGACTTAAGTCTTGGGGCTAAGTCTTAGGGTTAAGTCTTAAATCTTAGGTTTAAGTCTCAGTGTTGAGTCTTAGGGATAAGTCTTTGAATTAAGTCTTCAGGTTTTGTCTTAAGGTTTAACCTTAAGTTTAAGTCATAGGGTTAAGTCTTAGGGTTAAGTATTGAGTGTAAATCTTAAGGTTACGCTTTAAGGTTAAGTCTTAATGGTACATCTTCAAGTTAAGTCTTAGCATTAAGACTTAGGGTTAAATCCCAGGGTTAAATTTCAAGGTAAAGTCTCAAGGTTAAGTCTCAGGGTTACGTGGTCAAGTTGTGTCTTAGGATTCAGTCTTAGGGTTAAGTTTTGAAGTTAAACTTGAGGTTAAGTCTTAGGGTTAAGTCTCAGGATTATGTCTTAGGGATAAGTCTTAAGTTTAAACCTTAAGCTTAAGTCTTAGGGTTAAGCCTTAAGGTTAAGTGTCAGGGTTAATTCCTAAAGGTTAAGTCTTAAGTTTACATCTCATAGATTGAGCCTTAGGGTTAATTAAGTCTTAAGTTTACATCTCATAGATTGTCTTAGGGTTAAGTCTTCATCTTAAGTCTTAGGGTTAAGTCTTAGAGTACAATCTTGAGGATAAGTCTTATGGTTAAGTCTCAGGGTTAAGTCTTAATGTTAAGTCTTAAGGTTGAGCCTTAGGGTTAAGCCTTAGAGTTATGTCTTGGGGATAAGTCTTAGGGCTAAGTCTCAGGATTAAGTATCAAGGTTAAAGCTCAAGGATAAGTCTCAGGGCTACGTTTTAGGGTTAAGTCTTGAGGTTAAATCTTAGGTTTAAGTCTCAGTTTTCAGTTTTAGGGATAAGTCTTATGGATAAATTTCACGACTAAGTCTCAGGGCTGAGTCTTAAGGTTAAAACTTAACCTGAAGTCTTAGGGTTAAGTCTTATGGTTAAATCTTAATGTTAAATCGTAATTTTAAGTCTTAGCATTCAGTCTAAAGTTTAAATCACAAGCTGAAGTCTTAGGGTTAACTCTTTAGAGTTACGTCTTGGGGATAAGTCTTAGGGTTAAGTCTTAACGTTTCAGTCCTAAGGTTAACTCTTAGGGTTAAATCTGTAAGGTCAACACTTAAGGTTAACTCTTAGGGTTAAGTTTAGGGTTAAGCCTTAAGGTTACATCTTCAAGTTAAATATTAAGGTTAAGTCTTAGGGTTATTTCTTAAGTTTAAGTCTGAGGGTTATATCTGAGCGTTCATTAGGAAGTTGAAGTCTTAGAGTTCATTCTCAGGGTTAAGTCTTCAAGTTACTTCTTAAGGTTGAGACTTAGGGTTAAGTTTTAAGGTTAAGTCCGAATGTTACATCTTAAAGTTAAGTCTTAGGGTTAAATCTCAGTGTTAAGTCTCAAGGTTAGGTCTCAGGGTAGAAGTCGTAAGGTTGTGTCTTAATGTTCAGTCTTATTGTTAAGTCTTAAAAGTTATATTTTAGGGTTCAGTCTTAGGGTTAAATTTTAAGGTTAAGTCTTTAGGTGAAGTCTTATGGCTTGAGTCTTAGGGTTAAGTCTAAAGTTTAATTCATAACTTGAAGTCTTAGACTTAAGTCTTGGGGCTAAGTCTTAGGGTTAAGTCTTAAATCTTAGGTTTAAGTCTCAGTGTTGAGTCTTAGGGATAAGTCTTTGAATTAAGTCTTCAGGTTTTGTCTTAAGGTTTAACCTTAAGTTTAAGTCATAGGGTTAAGTCTTAGGGTTAAGTATTGAGTGTAAATCTTAAGGTTACGCTTTAAGGTTAAGTCTTAATGGTACATCTTCAAGTTAAGTCTTAGCATTAAGACTTAGGGTTAAATCCCAGGGTTAAATTTCAAGGTAAAGTCTCAAGGTTAAGTCTCAGGGTTACGTGGTCAAGTTGTGTCTTAGGATTCAGTCTTAGGGTTAAGTTTTGAAGTTAAACTTGAGGTTAAGTCTTAGGGTTAAGTCTCAGGATTATGTCTTAGGGATAAGTCTTAAGTTTAAACCTTAAGCTTAAGTCTTAGGGTTAAGCCATAAGGTTAAGTGTCAGGGTTAATTCCTAAAGGTTAAGTCTTAAGTTTACATCTCATAGATTGAGCCTTAGGGTTAATTAAGTCTTAAGTTTACATCTCATAGATTGAGTCTTAGGGTTAAGTCTTCATCTTAAGTCTTAGGGTTAAGTCTTAGAGTACAATCTTGAGGATAAGTCTTATGGTTAAGTCTCAGGGTTAAGTCTTAATGTTAAGTCTTAAGGTTGAGCCTTAGGGTTAAGCCTTAGAGTTATGTCTTGGGGATAAGTCTTAGGGCTAAGTCTCAGGATTAAGTATCAAGGTTAAAGCTCAAGGATAAGTCTCAGGGCTACGTTTTAGGGTTAAGTCTTGAGGTTAAATCTTAGGTTTAAGTCTCAGTTTTCAGTTTTAGGGATAAGTCTTATGGATAAATTTCACGACTAAGTCTCAGGGCTGAGTCTTAAGGTTAAAACTTAACCTGAAGTCTTAGGGTTAAGTCTTATGGTTAAATCTTAATGTTAAATCGTAATTTTAAGTCTTAGCGTTCAGTCTAAAGTTTAAATCACAAGCTGAAGTCTTAGGGTTAACTCTTTAGAGTTACGTCTTGGGGATAAGTCTTAGGGTTAAGTCTTAACGTTTCAGTCCTAAGGTTAACTCTTAGGGTTAAATCTGTAAGGTCAACACTTAAGGTTAACTCTTAGGGTTAAGTTTAGGGTTAAGCCTTAAGGTTACATCTTCAAGTTAAATATTAAGGTTAAGTCTTAGGGTTATTTCTTAAGTTTAAGTCTGAGGGTTATATCTGAGCGTTCATTATTAAGTTGAAGTCTTAGAGTTCATTCTCAGGGTTAAGTCTTCAAGTTACTTCTTAAGGTTGAGACTTAGGGTTAAGTTTTAAGGTTAAGTCCGAATGTTACATCTTAAAGTTAAGTCTTAGGGTTAAATCTCAGTGTTAAGTCTCAAGGTTAGGTCTCAGGGTAGGAGTCGTAAGGTTGTGTCTTAATGTTCAGTCTTATTGTTAAGTCTTAAAAGTTATATTTTAGGGTTCAGTCTTAGGGTTAAATTTTAAGGTTAAGTCTTCAGGTTAAGTCTTAAGGTGAAGTCTTATGGCTTGAGTCTTAGGGTTAAGTCTAAAGTTTAATTCATAACTTGAAGTCTTAGACTTAAGTCTTGGGGCTAAGTCTTAGGGTTAAGTCTTAAATCTTAGGTTTAAGTCTCAGTGTTGAGTCTTAGGGATAAGTCTTTGAATTAAGTCTTCAGGTTTTGTCTTAAGGTTTAACCTTAAGTTTAAGTCATAGGGTTAAGTCTTAGGGTTAAGTATTGAGTGTAAATCTTAAGGTTACGCTTTAAGGTTAAGTCTTAATGGTACATCTTCAAGTTAAGTCTTAGCATTAAGACTTAGGGTTAAATCCCAGGGTTAAATTTCAAGGTAAAGTCTCAAGGTTAAGTCTCAGGGTTACGTGGTCAAGTTGTGTCTTAGGATTCAGTCTTAGGGTTAAGTTTTGAAGTTAAACTTGAGGTTAAGTCTTAGGGTTAAGTCTCAGGATTATGTCTTAGGGATAAGTCTTAAGTTTAAACCTTAAGCTTAAGTCTTAGGGTTAAGCCTTAAGGTTAAGTGTCAGGGTTAATTCCTAAAGGTTAAGTCTTAAGTTTACATCTCATAGATTGAGCCTTAGGGTTAATTAAGTCTTAAGTTTACATCTCATAGATTGTCTTAGGGTTAAGTCTTCATCTTAAGTCTTAGGGTTAAGTCTTAGAGTACAATCTTGAGGATAAGTCTTATGGTTAAGTCTCAGGGTTAAGTCTTAATGTTAAGTCTTAAGGTTGAGCCTTAGGGTTAAGCCTTAGAGTTATGTCTTGGGGATAAGTCTTAGGGCTAAGTCTCAGGATTAAGTATCAAGGTTAAAGCTCAAGGATAAGTCTCAGGGCTACGTTTTAGGGTTAAGTCTTGAGGTTAAATCTTAGGTTTAAGTCTCAGTTTTCAGTTTTAGGGATAAGTCTTATGGATAAATTTCACGACTAAGTCTCAGGGCTGAGTCTTAAGGTTAAAACTTAACCTGAAGTCTTAGGGTTAAGTCTTATGGTTAAATCTTAATGTTAAATCGTAATTTTAAGTCTTAGCATTCAGTCTAAAGTTTAAATCACAAGCTGAAGTCTTAGGGTTAACTCTTTAGAGTTACGTCTTGGGGATAAGTCTTAGGGTTAAGTCTTAACGTTTCAGTCCTAAGGTTAACTCTTAGGGTTAAATCTGTAAGGTCAACACTTAAGGTTAACTCTTAGGGTTAAGTTTAGGGTTAAGCCTTAAGGTTACATCTTCAAGTTAAATATTAAGGTTAAGTCTTAGGGTTATTTCTTAAGTTTAAGTCTGAGGGTTATATCTGAGCGTTCATTAGGAAGTTGAAGTCTTAGAGTTCATTCTCAGGGTTAAGTCTTCAAGTTACTTCTTAAGGTTGAGACTTAGGGTTAAGTTTTAAGGTTAAGTCCGAATGTTACATCTTAAAGTTAAGTCTTAGGGTTAAATCTCAGTGTTAAGTCTCAAGGTTAGGTCTCAGGGTAGAAGTCGTAAGGTTGTGTCTTAATGTTCAGTCTTATTGTTAAGTCTTAAAAGTTATATTTTAGGGTTCAGTCTTAGGGTTAAATTTTAAGGTTAAGTCTTTAGGTGAAGTCTTATGGCTTGAGTCTTAGGGTTAAGTCTAAAGTTTAATTCATAACTTGAAGTCTTAGACTTAAGTCTTGGGGCTAAGTCTTAGGGTTAAGTCTTAAATCTTAGGTTTAAGTCTCAGTGTTGAGTCTTAGGGATAAGTCTTTGAATTAAGTCTTCAGGTTTTGTCTTAAGGTTTAACCTTAAGTTTAAGTCATAGGGTTAAGTCTTAGGGTTAAGTATTGAGTGTAAATCTTAAGGTTACGCTTTAAGGTTAAGTCTTAATGGTACATCTTCAAGTTAAGTCTTAGCATTAAGACTTAGGGTTAAATCCCAGGGTTAAATTTCAAGGTAAAGTCTCAAGGTTAAGTCTCAGGGTTACGTGGTCAAGTTGTGTCTTAGGATTCAGTCTTAGGGTTAAGTTTTGAAGTTAAACTTGAGGTTAAGTCTTAGGGTTAAGTCTCAGGATTATGTCTTAGGGATAAGTCTTAAGTTTAAACCTTAAGCTTAAGTCTTAGGGTTAAGCCATAAGGTTAAGTGTCAGGGTTAATTCCTAAAGGTTAAGTCTTAAGTTTACATCTCATAGATTGAGCCTTAGGGTTAATTAAGTCTTAAGTTTACATCTCATAGATTGAGTCTTAGGGTTAAGTCTTCATCTTAAGTCTTAGGGTTAAGTCTTAGAGTACAATCTTGAGGATAAGTCTTATGGTTAAGTCTCAGGGTTAAGTCTTAATGTTAAGTCTTAAGGTTGAGCCTTAGGGTTAAGCCTTAGAGTTATGTCTTGGGGATAAGTCTTAGGGCTAAGTCTCAGGATTAAGTATCAAGGTTAAAGCTCAAGGATAAGTCTCAGGGCTACGTTTTAGGGTTAAGTCTTGAGGTTAAATCTTAGGTTTAAGTCTCAGTTTTCAGTTTTAGGGATAAGTCTTATGGATAAATTTCACGACTAAGTCTCAGGGCTGAGTCTTAAGGTTAAAACTTAACCTGAAGTCTTAGGGTTAAGTCTTATGGTTAAATCTTAATGTTAAATCGTAATTTTAAGTCTTAGCGTTCAGTCTAAAGTTTAAATCACAAGCTGAAGTCTTAGGGTTAACTCTTTAGAGTTACGTCTTGGGGATAAGTCTTAGGGTTAAGTCTTAACGTTTCAGTCCTAAGGTTAACTCTTAGGGTTAAATCTGTAAGGTCAACACTTAAGGTTAACTCTTAGGGTTAAGTTTAGGGTTAAGCCTTAAGGTTACATCTTCAAGTTAAATATTAAGGTTAAGTCTTAGGGTTATTTCTTAAGTTTAAGTCTGAGGGTTATATCTGAGCGTTCATTATTAAGTTGAAGTCTTAGAGTTCATTCTCAGGGTTAAGTCTTCAAGTTACTTCTTAAGGTTGAGACTTAGGGTTAAGTTTTAAGGTTAAGTCCGAATGTTACATCTTAAAGTTAAGTCTTAGGGTTAAATCTCAGTGTTAAGTCTCAAGGTTAGGTCTCAGGGTAGGAGTCGTAAGGTTGTGTCTTAATGTTCAGTCTTATTGTTAAGTCTTAAAAGTTATATTTTAGGGTTCAGTCTTAGGGTTAAATTTTAAGGTTAAGTCTTCAGGTTAAGTCTTAAGGTGAAGTCTTATGGCTTGAGTCTTAGGGTTAAGTCTAAAGTTTAATTCATAACTTGAAGTCTTAGACTTAAGTCTTGGGGCTAAGTCTTAGGGTTAAGTCTTAAATCTTAGGTTTAAGTCTCAGTGTTGAGTCTTAGGGATAAGTCTTTGAATTAAGTCTTCAGGTTTTGTCTTAAGGTTTAACCTTAAGTTTAAGTCATAGGGTTAAGTCTTAGGGTTAAGTATTGAGTGTAAATCTTAAGGTTACGCTTTAAGGTTAAGTCTTAATGGTACATCTTCAAGTTAAGTCTTAGCATTAAGACTTAGGGTTAAATCCCAGGGTTAAATTTCAAGGTAAAGTCTCAAGGTTAAGTCTCAGGGTTACGTGGTCAAGTTGTGTCTTAGGATTCAGTCTTAGGGTTAAGTTTTGAAGTTAAACTTGAGGTTAAGTCTTAGGGTTAAGTCTCAGGATTATGTCTTAGGGATAAGTCTTAAGTTTAAACCTTAAGCTTAAGTCTTAGGGTTAAGCCTTAAGGTTAAGTGTCAGGGTTAATTCCTAAAGGTTAAGTCTTAAGTTTACATCTCATAGATTGAGCCTTAGGGTTAATTAAGTCTTAAGTTTACATCTCATAGATTGAGTCTTAGGGTTAAGTCTTCATCTTAAGTCTTAGAGTACAATCTTGAGGATAAGTCTTATGGTTAAGTCTCAGGGTTAAGTCTTAATGTTAAGTCTTAAGGTTGAGCCTTAGGGTTAAGCCTTAGAGTTATGTCTTGGGGATAAGTCTTAGGGCTAAGTCTCAGGATTAAGTATCAAGGTTAAAGCTCAAGGATAAGTCTCAGGGCTACGTTTTAGGGTTAAGTCTTGAGGTTAAATCTTAGGTTTAAGTCTCAGTTTTCAGTTTTAGGGATAAGTCTTATGGATAAATTTCACGACTAAGTCTCAGGGCTGAGTCTTAAGGTTAAAACTTAACCTGAAGTCTTAGGGTTAAGTCTTATGGTTAAATCTTAATGTTAAATCGTAATTTTAAGTCTTAGCGTTCAGTCTAAAGTTTAAATCACAAGCTGAAGTCTTAGGGTTAACTCTTTAGAGTTACGTCTTGGGGATAAGTCTTAGGGTTAAGTCTTAACGTTTCAGTCCTAAGGTTAACTCTTAGGGTTAAATCTGTAAGGTCAACACTTAAGGTTAACTCTTAGGGTTAAGTTTAGGGTTAAGCCTTAAGGTTACAACTTCAAGTTAAATATTAAGGTTAAGTCTTAGGATTAAGTCTCAGGATTATGTCTTAGGGATAAGTCTTAAGTTTAAACCTTAAGCTTAAGTCTTAGGGTTAAGCCTTAAGGTTAAGTGTCAGGGTTAATTCCTAAAGGTTAAGTCTTAAGTTTACATCTCATAGATTGAGCCTTAGGGTTAATTAAGTCTTAAGTTTACATCTCATAGATTGAGTCTTAGGGTTAAGTCTTCATCTTAAGTCTTAGGGTTAAGTCTTAGAGTACAATCTTGAGGATAAGTCTTATGGTTAAGTCTCAGGGTTAAGTCTTAATGTTAAGTCTTAAGGTTGAGCCTTAGGGTTAAGCCTTAGAGTTATGTCTTGGGGATAAGTCTTAGGGCTAAGTCTCAGGATTAAGTATCAAGGTTAAAGCTCAAGGATAAGTCTCAGGGCTACGTTTTAGGGTTAAGTCTTGAGGTTAAATCTTAGGTTTAAGTCTCAGTTTTCAGTTTTAGGGATAAGTCTTATGGATAAATTTCACGACTAAGTCTCAGGGCTGAGTCTTAAGGTTAAAACTTAACCTGAAGTCTTAGGGTTAAGTCTTATGGTTAAATCTTAATGTTAAATCGTAATTTTAAGTCTTAGCGTTCAGTCTAAAGTTT